>NC_133340.1:2463474-2740974 GCF_030506205.2 Paramisgurnus dabryanus
AATGTGAACCGCCCCTAAGGCTCACCGAAAAAAAAAAACGCTTATGTCAGCACCCGATGTGTGTATTCAACGGCCACGTGACGTCGACCAGCATAAGCCTAGGGTTCGGTGGAAAAAAATCCAAGATTCGTCCGAACCCTGTCAAAAAGCCCAGTATTTGGACGGATCCGAATCCTGGATTCGGTGCATCCCTAAAAATAACGTTGTTTTTAGCAATGAAATAGGTGCACTTTAATATTAACTGAGGACACGTTTACATACACCCACGTAATGTGATTATAATGGAATTTTGGAAATAGTGTGATTACACTTTACCTCATGTGAACACAATACTTTATAAAAATAATGCAAGATTAAATTAGATTA
Organism: Paramisgurnus dabryanus; assembly: GCF_030506205.2. Taxonomy (NCBI): domain Eukaryota; kingdom Metazoa; phylum Chordata; class Actinopteri; order Cypriniformes; family Cobitidae; genus Paramisgurnus; species Paramisgurnus dabryanus. Next base: position 2,463,841 of record NC_133340.1, read on the forward strand.
TGAGACTTTAGCTTGGACTGCAGGGTCACAAATTATATCCAGTTATAATAAGTTGCTTATTTTCAGTATCCCTGTGCATAGCTCCCTGATCAGAAGTGTGTTTACAGGGGCGGAGTGTTAAAAAATTGAGGGGGTTGGGATGCAATCATGAGCCTCACACACACGTTGCCTCTCATTCACAGGAGCGGTGCCATTAGCATCTTTCCTGAAGCTTCCCTGGGCCAATAAATGCCAGCAGTCAAGCAAGACTGCTCTGAATTCATCACTTTCTCGCATTCTTTCTCTCTTCCACATCCCTTCTTTTTTCTTCCTCTCTGTCTGTAAATGTGAGCAGCATCATGCCCCCTGATGAGTCACCTCTGTCATAAGAGAACCGCAGAGAGAGAGAGAGAGAGAGAGAGAGAAATAGCATCCCTACTCAAACTCTACCACACATGCACATAACAAAAATCGCCAGACTTAAAGGGATAGTTCACCCGTAAATGAAAATATTACATTGTCATGTCATTCCAAATCTGTATTACTTTCTTCTGTGCAACACAAAAGGTGAATTTTTTGAAAGGGTATTTCGGATTATTGTTTCCATTCTTTATATGTTAAAAGTAAATGGGGACATGTTAAGCAACAAATGAACAAAACACAAAAGTATTATAAATGTATTTCACTTTATTACAAGTTACCTGAATGTATGCAATGGCATTATGTGAGAAGCTGAACAAAATTTGTAACTCATTATTTAATGATAATCATCCCGTGGGATGTGACCGGATCATTAAGCCAATGAATATCAATACGATTCTTCAACACATCATTCAGATAATTTTCTAGCAATTGGATTAATCGAAAGGATTCGACTCAAGCAAAACCACTCATTCATTTGACATTGATCCGGCGAACATCATATTTCAGTCTGTTCCTCATACAAACTAATTGTTCAGGAGATTCACTTTAAAGGTCACGTATTTCCTGATCTCATTTTTCAGTTATTGTGTAATGTTGCTATAATAGCATAAATAATACCTGTAAAATGATAAAGCTCAAAGTTCACTGCCAGGCGATATATTTTCTTTAACAGAATTCGCCTTTCAAAGCCTACAGCGAACGGGCCGGTTTGGACTACAGCCCTCTACTTCCCGGTTTAAATGACGTCAGTAAAACAGTTTTTGACTAAACTCCGCCCACAGGAATACGTCAGTCGCCAGCTTTGGCTCAAACGGCTCTTCTAAGCTAAGCTGTTGTCAAATCACAACACATTTGACAAACTTCACAATCAGAACTCCATACGTATTTCTGACGGAGGGAGTTCACAGAAAAAGGAAGACATGAGCCCGTTTTTAGAGTAAATTGTGTGAAAAAGAATACATTTTTTTACACGTGAAACACGTTATATTGCGCACTGTAAACACAATCAAAGCTTTAAAATCACAGGAAGAACAGGAACTTTAAAAGAATACAACACATGAGTCATAACGCACCACCTCTATGATTCATTACGGTACTTATTTTCATTTTGAAGCTCCAGAGCTCCAGTCTCTGTTCACTTTAATAAGTTATAAGTAGTGACCAGGATATTCTTTAAAAACTCACTTTTACGAAAGAAAAGAAAGTCTCACAAGTTTGAAATGATAGTAGAGTAAATGATCTTTAAGAAGCTAATTCAATTAATGAAGAATTAATTAATGCAGTAAAAAAGTGTGACAACTAGCCCCAGTCTCTCTCTCTCTCTCTTCTCTCTCTCTCTCTCTCTCTCTCTCTCTCTCTCTCTCTCTCTCTCTCTCTCTCTCTCTCTCTCTCTCTCTCTCTCTCTCTCTCTCTCTCTCTCTCTCTCTCTCTCTCTTCTCTCTCTCTCTCTCTCTCTCTCTCTCTCTCAGAATCAAATTTCTAAGGTCCAAAGCATATCAAATGTGCAGCATTTTTTTATGCACGAGGACAGGGATAGCAATGCTCTCTGAAATACCACAGGAAGTATCCTCCCACAGCGGAGCGACATAATTATGGAAATAGATAAATAAATAATATTATATAGCAGGCAGTATCACTTCCATGCTGCTGTGGGTAATATGAGGCTCCATAGCTTCTGCAAAACACACACGGTGCTGCGGCAAACATCACAGCAAAGCAATTAATTACATATTAGACTACACTAGCTATAAAATCTCAGTACACTTCAGTTATATGTTCACATTGAAAGTAGTGTGAATTCACTTCTGTCAATAATATGTTGTATACGCGTAAAAACACCTGCGGTGTAAATATGAGATTTTGTTCCTATATCCAGATTATACAGTTTATAAGACAAAACATTTGTTTTGTGTTGGAGAGTAGAAAGAATATATATATATATAATATATATATATATATACAAAACCAAGCCATCTTCTTTATAAGACCATACATTAAAATCTTTCATGAACTGCACACCACAATAAGATGTGCCACAGAAAGAAACTGCACTTTTCTAGAAAAATCTTAACCCTAGAAATAGAGGAAGGAGGGAGAGGAAGACGAGAGACCACCTCTCGTCAGTCGAAGGGATTTTTTCCTGGAGACATGCTGAAATTGGATTTCTGTCACCACTGGAGAAGCATGGTGGCTCTACATGGCAAGTAAAAATGGTGCTTTAAGAAATGCAACCGACACACGGGGCGAATAGGATTCATATAAAGTATCTATGCGTACCAGTGAGCGTTTCTTTCTACTCTCCAACACAAACAATTGTTGTCATGCTAGATTTATTACTTGATACTTGATTTTTAGTAGCATTCTGTCAGTTCGGTTACGTATTTTTATTAAAAAAATGTATTCACTATATTGTCTCTTTTCATGCAACAAATTTCATGTCTCTTGAATCACACTGTGGTTTCTTTCCTCGTCCATAAATTTTTTTTGGAAATAATTTGGTCAGTGGATATGTAATAAATGAGATACATTACAGTCAGCTGGTCATTATCCCAATCTCAGGTTATACGCATCCGGGTTTATTTTGAGATAAAAAAATATATATGGGACAGTTTCTAGGAAAGGCTTTATATTATGCCTTAGCTACATAAGGGTTTTTTTTCAGACAGATTTTATCCTAGTCCTAGCCTAAAATGCATGTTGGAGGTGCCTTCATTTAAAAACAACTTGCACTGAAATATCTCAACAAACAATACTATGCAAAAGTCTTACATTACATTACATTTGTTGTTTTTGCAATGTTATAGTGATCATATTTACATTTACATTTACATTTAGTCATAGGTGTCATTTACACTGGGGACGCTGGGACATGTCCCCACCACTTTTTGAAATGGCTGATTTTGTCCCCACCACTTTTTTAAAGCATTTGGTTAAAATGTTCTGAAAAATCAAGCAATACCTGTGCGACATACACTGCAAAAATGACTTTCCTACTTTTTCTACTTTTGTCTTGTTTCAGTAGAAATATCTAAAAATTCTTAAATTAAGATGCTTTCTCTTGATGTGCAAAATGACCTAAGAAAATAAGTCTAGTTTTAGACCAAACATACAATTTAAGTGAATTTGTGATTAAAACAAGCAAAAATGTCTGCCAATGGGGTGAGAAAAAATCTTAAAATAAGATTAGTTTTTTCTTAAAAACTTAATTTAAGCAAACTTTTCTCACCCCATTGGCAGATAATTTGGCTTGTTTTGCACTTCAAAAAAAGGATTTTTAAGAAAAAAATTCTTATTATTCTTAGTATCTTAATTAAGATGCTTTTTCTTGATGAGCAAAATGACCCAAGAAAATAAGTCTAGTTTTAGACCAAAAATATGAAATTTAAGTGATTTTGTGCATAAAACAAGCCAAAAAAAATCTGCCAATGGGTTAAGCAAAAAATCTTGAACCTTTTTCTAAAAAAACACTAAATTCAAGAAAAATTCAAACCCATTGGCAGATTTTTTTTGGCTTGTTTTATGCACAAAGTCACTTAAATTTCAAATTCACTTAAATTGTATGTTTGGTCTAAAAACTAGACTTATTTTCTTAGGTCCTTTTGCACATCAAGAGAAAGCATCTTAATTTAAAGAATTTTTAGATATTTCTACTGAAAAAGTAGGAAAGTCATTTTTGCAGTGCACACTGCAAAAAAAGATTTTCAAGAAAAAAAATTCTTACTATTTTTGTCTTGCTTTCAGTAAAAATATCTAAAAAATTATTAAATTAAGATAAATTAAGTCTAGTTTTTAGACCAAAAATATCAAATTTAAGTGATTTTGAGCATAAAACAAGCAAAAAAATCTGCAATGGGGTAAGCAAATTTTTCCTGAATTTAGTGTTTAATAAAAATTTCAAGATTATTTTGCTTACTCCATTGGCAGATTTTTTTGCTTGTTTAATGCACAAAATCACATAAATTTGATATTTTTGGTCTAAAAACACTAGACTTTTCAGAGTGGCCTTTATTGTGGCGAGCCTAAGGCACACCTGTGCAATAATCATGCTGTCTAATCGCCATCTTGTTATGCCACACCTGTGAGGTGGATAGATTATCTTGGCAAAGGAGAAGTGCTCACTAAACAGATTTAGACAGATTTGTGAACAATATTTGAGAGAAATAGGCTTTTTGTGTAAATAGAAAAGCCTTAGATCTTTGAGTTCACCTTATGAAAAATTGGGGCACAAACAAAAGTGTTGCGTTTATAATTTTGGTCAGTGTATGTGCAGACCAATGGCACAAATCTAAAAGACCAAAAAAAAAAAAAAATTGTATACTCGTTGCTTTTGTTCTAGGAAACTCAAATCTCTAAAACATGATAAACCGACCAAACTGAGATTTCTAAATTTCAAACATTTTCTTCTTTGGGGAGATCACTGATTCATAAATATAATGCTGATTCAATAACATCATAATTCAGGAACACAATACTTATTCATTCAGATCATATAACAAAAAATATAACACTGTTTATAGATGGACCCATTTGGGTAGTTTAAGGCTGATGCAATGTTGAGACACCTCAGAACTTCTTTATAGTCACAGACCTAATAGTATTACATAGCCAGACGTTTGCCTATTGGCATGATATCTTTTCTACTTTGCTGCATATTCTGGCCAAGTCCGCCCACTGACATGTAAAGTTGTTGTTACATACTGTGTAAAGATTACACAACAAAAATAAAATAACTATTCAATGTAAAAATTGAAATAAACATTTACATAAAACTGCAGTTTTCTAGGACTGTGGAAACAGAGAGACACTGAAGACATTAGTGTAAATGCGTGCAGACATGTTAGTCATGTTCACTTGGACTTTCTGTACATCCAGAAGTTAAAAGTACTGCTTACATCCTATACATGACTAGATGAAAGCTGAATATACAATAGGCTGAGGTGTCTTTAGCATCAAAGACTTGATTCAAAAAGCCCTGAAAAGCTTTCATAGTTTTTCCTCAAATACTTTTTATTAAGCCAACAGACTACCTTAAAACAAAACCTTACTTAAAGAAGCCTAAGACAAAGTACTTAAGTAAAGCTACAGTATACGTTGTTTCAACGGATGGTTGGGTAAAATATGGACAAACCCAACCGCTGGCTTAAAGGGACCCTTCACAGGACTTTTTAGAATACATTTTTAATAAAGTTTTAGCTCAAAATACCATATGGATAATTTATTACAGCATGTTTAAATTGCCACTTTGTAGGTGTTAGCAAAAATGTGTCGTTTCTGGGTGTGTCCTTAAAATGCAAATTAGCTGATCTCTGTACTAAATGGAAGTGGCGTGGTTGGATAGTGCAGATTAAGGGGTGGTATTATCCCCTTCTGACATCACATGGGGAGCACTGTGGACCCAATTATAGCACTTAAGCATGAAAAGGTCAGATTTTCATGATATGTCTCCTTTAAATTAAATTAGAAAATGTCCATCTTTAATAAAGTTACGGCTTGAAACAACCCAGCATTTGTCGCTCGAGTGTTAAAGGAGCGGTGAATCAAAAACTCAATTTTAACTTGATAATTTGTTATATAAGAGTTCATCATACTTAAATGAACATCCTGCAAGTTTCAGAACTGAAAACGTCCGTGCTACTGAAATATAACCGTCTTTGGCACCAAGCCAGCTAAACACTCCAGTCTAAAATTCGGAAATCTATGACGTCAAAGTAGAATTGAAACACCTCCCCATAACCAAAAGGACAAGTCTACTTTTGTAGCCCCGCCCACAGCTTCGCGTGACACGTGTGTCTCAGTAAGTAAACATGTCTTTAAAGATTGACAAATTTAACCAAAATGACTTTTTAAATACATTTTTTCTGAGAGACTTTTATTTTGACGCGGTGATCTGTTATGATACCATGGAAACGCATTATCGGTTGTGAAAGAACCGCGTGGGAACAACACAGAAGCTAAATACTTCAATTCGGAGGCTTGGAACTTAACATTAGCAATATGCTTGGATAAAGTTTGCTTTTGAAGAAGTTCCAGCTCGTGTGGGGAGCGTTTGTTAACGTTGTGGACATGGATTCATTTGTAAAGAAGTCGATGCTGGATTTGCAGAGAGACTCAGTCAGAAGCACCACTTATATTGGATCTGACAACAATGACACAGCAGTATAATTCACAGTAAGACATTTTACTTTATTTAAGTTACTGCGTTTCACTATTGCTTTGTTAAAAGAGATTGCTTGCTATGTCCTGTTGTAACATCCGTGTCTAAATACGTTTGTTGACCGTTTTAATTTACTAAAAACATTAAACGATTAATAAAAGGTACAACACTTAACAATACGACTGTAATTTAAAGGTAGAAATATACAAAGTTAGTTATAAGGAAGGATTTATCAACCGCAGTTTAGATTCTGATGCCCGTTTACTGTGTTGTATACGGTAATTTAGGCAAGTTGCGTTTGAAAGGTCAAACACTCAACAAAGCTTATTTTTTATCATATGACTGTGGTATTTAACATTACGTGAATGTAAAAGCAACCTCACAAGCACAATAGAAATATACAAAGTTATTGATAAGGATTTATTAGCCGCAGTTTAGATTCGGATGCACGCTTACTGTGTTGTATACGGTAATTTAGTCACGTCGAGTTTTGTTTCTACTTTAATATACGTATTGTCATTTATGTGTATCATGTTTAGCACCCAGAATCTTTTGTGTCTCAAACATATTTGTGTTCGGCTGCTATTTTTATCACATTAATGTTTTTAAAACATTTCCCTACATGTAATGATGGGGAACGAAGCTGTCCAATCATAGCAGTGGGTGTTTACGTTCAGGTCTTCAATGCGGCCCGCCCCTTCAAACGAACCATTCCTCAAGACAGCCACTAATCCATGTTACAAAATAGCGTATTACTTATTGCTTTTGATGTTTTTGAATGTAAAAACAACGCGAAATGCATAAGTAGACATCAATCAACGTCATAAAGCAATAAAATCGACCAATTCACGGCCCCTTTAATGTTGACTCCAAAAGATATTTAAGCTTAATACTGCATTCAGACAAGCAGCGACTAGCAGTAGCAAAGCGACACAATCTCATTCATTTCAATAGAAATTTGGTGACCAGACGGGGCATGTCCAGTCACGCGACAAAGTTAAAAAAGATTCGCTTTATGGAGTTCACGTCATCCGTCTCTCATCAGTTACTGCAGTAAACGTCACTCATTTGTTTATGACATCCAGATTTAGAAACCCCTCCTAACAACCTCATTAAAAGAGACGAGTGAAACACCAACAAAGTCGCTTATAATGTAAATGTACAGTTGGGCTCAAATATTGGGCTAAAGATGCAAACCTCCACTAGCAACATCATCTCTCAAAGTTGTCGACCTAAACACTTTCATATGTCAACACAAGTCCACACTCGAACTAAAACCTTGACTCTATGATGACTAAAGAAGGACTCTTGTTCTATTACAAAAACACAAACGCTGTGTTTGTAAGGACCCTTTCATCTCTCAAGTCTGTGTGCTTCTGTCTCTAATGCATTATGTACTGACAAGTGTTTGATACTGCTGAAGTCTGTTGATTGTAATCAAGTATCTATTGAGAAGATGAGGAGCCTGTAAAAGAAGCTAGAAGAAGAAGAAGAAGAGATCGGACAATGTTTATTTTCACTCTTGGTACTAGCAACATGCTAAAAGTGCACCTTTGCAACCACACCCTTATGAGAATTAACCATGGTTTCACTATACAGTAGCAAAAGGCCTCATACACTGCAAACTTTGGGGAGTAACAACCGCATTTGCAGTGAATCCCCCAAATCAGGGTTCCTCAAATCTTACCATGGAGGGCCGGAGCACTACAGAGTTTAGCTCCAACCCTAATCAAACTTACCCACCTGTAATTTTCTAGTGATCATGAAGACCTTAGCTTGCTCAGGTGTGTTTGATCAGGGTTAAAGCTAAACTCTGCAGTGCTCAGGACCTCAGGGATAATTCCATGTTTATACGGAACAAGACTCACTCCCGTAAATGTGATGATTGACAGAGAGGTAACCATAGCAACGCTCTGCCGTCTCGTGTGGTTACGATTCACGGCTTTGACCAAAATAGTATTATAGCATTGTGTTCTGCAATTTTAATCAAACCGCCATTTTGCCGTTGTGTGTTGTAGCCGTTTGCGAATGCTGTCTTTCACTGTTGCCAGGTCCACATCTTTTTAGGGCTTATATACCTTTGGGGAGCGATCAAGTTTTTAGTGCTATTAAATTGGGAAGCTGCCGGTCCCAATAGTTTGGTCTTTGAGGTAAAATATTAGAATTTATTTTGGTTTATTTTCTTGTTTTTCATGCAAGATCTGGCAACACACGTAGTCGAATACTCGTTCCTCTGTCATTTTCTGCACCGCGCATGCCGCATAGATTTTCATAGAACGTAGAACGAAAAAAAAAACAGTTAACCTAAGGTTAGTTAACCTTTTTATAATCGCCACACACAAGCACCACTCCAATTTTCTTTAGGAAAAAGTATATAGACCATTATTCAAGACGTAAACAACACTGGTCCAGAAGCACTTCCTGTTTCAGTTTTTTAAAACTGAACAAAATGTTGATAAATTAGAAAATAACAAAATACAACCAACAGAAAATTTAGAACTGAATCAAAATGTAAAATAAATGTGAACTAAAAAACTTAAAAACAACAGGAAGTGCTTTTGGACCAGTGTTGTTTACATCATGCAAATGGTCTATAAGGTCAACATTATTTATGAAATAATATAATAATATTTTATTTTCAACAAAAAAATCTGATATAATATATCTTTACAATAACATAAAATTATGAGTTGATTAAATGTGCAATGAGACCAGGGTCATTTAATGATAATGTAATTAAATGTAAATCGGTTCTGATTTTATGTTGTCTTTTAAGGAAAGAAATGTGAAATTTAGATGGAAGTGTGGAGAGTGGCAGGTTGGGAAGGTGGAGGTGTTGCCAAATCACTGATGATTACACACCGTTCACAGAAAAACGCACAACCAGCGACACCATGGCAACAACACTCTTCTCAGTCCAGGCAGGTGATCAGCTTAGTAGATAAGTGATCTCTCTCTCTCTCTCTCCCTCTCTCTCTCTCTCTCTCTCTCTCTGTCTCTCTCTCTCTCTCTCTCTCTCCACTAAACAATTTCTTTTTAGTTTTCTTTTTCCTTCTAGGAAACACTGGGTCCTTGTTTCTCATTCCATTTAAAATTAGTCTGTTCAGCTGAATTGGCAGAAGACAGTGATACACACACACACACACACACACACACACACACACACACACACACACACACACACACACACACACACACACACACACACACACTAGGGGTCTAAAGGGTAAACCATCCAAACTGCACTGTTAGTTTTGCGCTGTTCGACACAGACAGCCGAATGAATTGCTATTCTTTCCAAAACAGCTTCCAAGATGGTTGCAGGTATAGCCATCGAGATGGAAGCCCAAATGGCTCTCCACTTCCAATCACCTGATGTCACTGGCCCTTGAGGGAGCCCTCAACCAATCGCCGTAAAGCACTGAGTAGTAATATCCAAAAACTCTGTATTTGATTGCCTGTGTCTGAATATTGTAGTCTAACTACAGTAGCCAGAGCCAAAATGGCTCCAGGTGGATTGGCAGTGACTCGAGCCAATATGGCAGCCAATGCAGCATGTCTCGCTTGTAGCAGAGGACCTCTGGTTTTAATGGGCAAGAGGCAGACAGTCAGGACAAGGCTTGTTTCTCCTGAAACTGGACCTGAATGACTTCTACAGTCTCTGAGACAGATGGTGGAGTTATTAGGGATACGCACAGAGAGCATGAATTAAGGAGAGGAAAGGATATCAGTGCAAATATGTGTGTCTTATCCGCTAACCAAACCACAATCCAGTATAAACAGCCACTTTACGTCGTAAAATTAATCATTGTGTTTACAAAGCGCTATTTACAGATCTACCTGTAGCTCAACTGGTATAGAATTGGGTTCACACAAAGGCTGTGGGTTAGATTTCCAAGGAGACATTGTGATAAAATAGCATAACTATACAATTACTTGGCACAACTATTACCACCCAAATAAATAGAGGGTGAATTAAATAAGCTCTGTCAATCACAGCAGTAGTTCATCAAATGATAAAAAATGCTTTTGGCAATTGAAAGATCTGATTCAGGTGATTGGATGATAGCGGTGAAGTGATACTGTAAAACCGAGTACAGTTTGCAAGATAACTGTTTCATCCTCCACAACCTTGCGCTTACAAAATACTGACATGCAAGTTAGGAATTCAAAGCTATTTTATGGACATGTTTACATCCTTACCTAATTTGCATAATTTTAGTGAATCAAGGGCAAAAACTATGCAAGGCAGCTTTCAGCGAGCATGATTAGTGATTTTACTTTCACCACCACCACCACCTCTCTAATGGTGCATTCACACCAGCCGCGGTAGAGGCGGCAAAAATGTGCTATTCGCACATAGTTGGACGCTTGAACATTTGAGTTTACTTGCTTCATTAAAGCCGCACGTGAAATTCTAGTAATTCAAGACATTCACGCGGAATTTGGGTCATGGGAGGGGCTTCTGCGACTCCACTGAGACTCTGCTCGCTTCCTGTAGTCAAGTCACTACTACAGCAAGGTCCTGATTGGTTAACGTGGCGTGAAAATCCACAGAATTTCAGATTTTTCAACTCCCGCGTTTCTCGCAGCAACGCTCAATTCGCGTGAAACGTGCCATCTGCGCGTACCGCGCCGCAGGATGCCTTATCGCGTCTTTGGATGGACTTAACATGTAAATCACTCATGCTTGCCGCCTCTACCGCATCTGGTGAGACCCCCGCATAACCGTGGGTTCACACCAGCCATGTTTGAGGCGTCAATATTGCGTCTACCATGTCTAGTTTGCCGCTTGAACATTTTGAGTTTACTCGCTTCATTCGCGCATGAAAGCCGCGCATGAAATTCCAGTCATCGAGACTTTCACGCAGAAATTTGCATCATAGGAGTGGCTTCTGCGACTCCGCTCGCTTTCTGTAATCACGTCACTACTAGAGCAAGCTCCTTATTGGTTAAGGCGGCACGTTTCCTGCCAAAGTTAAAAATTTTCAACTCGCTCGTTTGACGCAGCAACATCAATTCGCGCGAACCAGAGGCGGAATCGCAACTACCGCGCCGGACTAAATGCCTCATTTATGCCGCGAGACCTCCAGACGGGCGTCAACATGTCTTCACATTGACTTAACATTGAAATCGCTGGCGCTTGACGCCTCTACCGCCGCTGAACTGAACGCAGCATAAGAATGGTGTTTATACAACCCCACCTAACCTTTTTTTGACTTATGAATATTAAATAGATGACGTAATACTCGCCCAATAGTTTTTACTTAGAGGTGAGTGAATGCTAGGTATAGTTATGGACCTGTTACAAAAACTCCTATATAATAAACATGTCCCTGCTCTCTATTATTTTTTTTATTTTTTTTGGTCCTACATCTTATAGCGATCACCCACAATGTCGTAAGCATACACACACACTTCATCTGCACATCCTCTTCCCACCATTTCATCTGCATCCCATCATGACAGAAGATGCATGGTTGACTGGGTCGGTCAGTGAAAAGCTGTACAGTCTAGAGCTAGAAAATTGATCTCCATATCAATTATAGAGCTGCTGGGGTCTTTTTCCTTCCTGGCTGCAAAAGCCTGGAGAAATTGCTTGGCTATAGCCATGGCATATTTTTCACCACTTTAGGCAAAAATCCATGTCGATTACGCAGCCAATCGATGGCCTGCGTCTCTTGCTCAGCGGTGCTGCTAAACGCATCAATGATGAGCCCAGTGTGGGCGGCAAAGACAGTAAGACGGGGCAAAAGAGAGTAAGAGAGACAGGGAGGTAAAATGGTGATAAGGTGAGAGAGACAGACAGACATAAGGGGAAATGAGACAGTGAGGAAAACAGAAATAGTAAATGACAGTGAGACAAAGAAAATATAAGAGACGAAAAGTAAGACAGGCAGAGACTGATGGGGAGGAAAATGAGAGTAGGATGGGAAGACAGGCAGGGGGACAATGAGAGTGAGACAGGAAGGAAATAAAAGTTGAAGGGGAATGAGACAGGCACGGGGGACAATGAGAGTGAGACCGGGAGGAAATAAAAGTGAAGGGGAGTGAGACAGGCATGGGGCAATGGGAGTAAGACAGGGAGGAAAGAAAATATAAGAGAGTGAGACAGGCGGGTAGTGACAATGACAGAATGACAGGAAGGAGATAAGTGAGAATGAAGGTTAGACATACAGGAAGGTACAGTGAGAGTGAGACAAGTAGGAAATTAAGGAGGATTATGGCAATGAGACAGGCAGGAAAGGACAATGAGAGTTAGACAGAGGCAATAAAAGAGGAGGAAGGAGAGTGGAACAGGGAGGAATTAAAAGATGAGGGAGTGTAAGGGGCTGTCCACACGGAGACGCGTATCACTGTATACATATACATTTTTTATCGTATTGGCGTTTTGTCCACACGGATCCGGCGTTTTGGGAGATTGGGACCGCTATGTTTTGAAACCGGGTCCTATTGGATAGGGAATGCACCGGCTTCGTGTGGACAAAGCCTAAGACAGGCAGAGAGGGACAATGCGAGTGAGACAGGGAGGAGGTAAAAGAGGAGGAAGTAGAGTGAGACAGGGAGGAAGTAAAAGAGGAGGAAGTAGAGAGAGACAGGCAGATAGAGACAATGGGAGTGAGACGGAGGAAATAAAAGATGAAGGGGAGTGAGACAGGCAGGGGGGTAGGAAATAAAGGAGGATTAGGGCAATGAGACAGGCAGGAAAGGACAATGAGAGTTAGACAGAAGAATAAAAAGGGGAGGAAGTAGAGTGAGACAGGCAGATAGGGACAATGGGAGTGAGACAGGGAGGAAATAAAAGATTAAGGGGAGTGAGACAGGCACAGATGGCAATGGGAGTGACACAGGGAGGAAATAAAAAATGAAGGGGAGTGAGACAGGCAGGGGGACAATGAGAGTCATACAGGAAGGAAAGAAAATAAAACATAGGGGAGTGAGACAGGCAGGAAAGGGCAATGAAAGTTAGACAGAGTAATATAAAGAGGAGGAAGTAGAGTGAGACAGGCAGATAGGGACAGTGAGAGTGAGACAGGTAGGAAATTAAGGAGGATTATGGCAATAAGACAGGCAGGAAAGGACAACGAGAGTTAGACAGAGGCAATAAAAGAGTAGGAAGTAGAGTGAGACAGGGAGGAAATAAAAGATGAAGGAGAGTGAGACAGACAGAGGGGGGCAATGAGAGTGAGACAGGGAGAAAGTGAAAGAGGAGGAAGTAGAGTGAGACAGGCAGATAGAGACAATGGGAGTGAGATGGAGGAAATAAAAGATGAAGGGGAGTGAGACAGGCAGGGGGGACAATGAGAGTCATACATGAAGGAAAGAAAAGAAAATATAGGGGAGTGAGACAGGCAGGAAAGGACAATGAGAGTTAGACAAAGGCAATAAAAGAGGAGGAAGGAGAGTGAGACAGGGAGGAAATAAAAGATGAAGGAGAGTGAGACAGGCAGAGAGGGACAATGAGAGTGAGACAGGGAAGAAGTGAAAGAGGAGGAAGTAGAGTGAGACAGGGAGGAAGTGAAAGAGGAGGAAGTATAGTGAGACAGGCAGATAGAGACAATGGGAGTGAGACGGAGGAAATAAAAGATGAAGGGGAGTGAGACAGGCAGGGGGGTAGAAAATAAAAGAGGATTAGGGCAATGAGACAGGCAGGAAAGGAAAATGAGAGAGGAGGAAGGAGAGTAAGACAGGGAGGAAATAAAAGATGAAGGAGAGTGAGACAGGCAGAGAGGGACAATGAGAGTGAGACAGGGAAGAAGTGAAAGAGGAGGAAGTAGAGTGAGACAGAAGAATAAAAAGGGGAGGAAATAGAGTGAGACAGGCAGATAGGGACAATGGGAGTGAGACAGGGAGGAAATAAAAGATTAAGGGGAGTGAGACAGGCACAGATGGCAATGTGAGTGACACAGGGAGGAAATAAAAAATGAAGGGGAGTGAGACAGGCAGGGGGACAATGAGAGTCATACAGGAAGGAAAGAAAATAAAACATAGGGGAGTGAGACAGGCAGGAAAGGGCAATGAAAGTTAGACAGAGTAATAAAAAGAGGAGGAAGTAGAGTGAGACAGGCAGATAGGGACAGTGAGAGTGAGACAGGTAGGAAATTAAGGAGGATTATGGCAATGAGACAGGCAGGAAAGGACAATGAGAGTTAGACAGAGGCAATAAAAGAGGAGGAAGGAGAGTGAGACAGGGAGGAAATAAAAGATGAAGTAGAGTGAGACAGGGAGCAAGTGAAAGAGGAGGAAGTAGAGTGAGACAGGGAGGAAGTGAAAGAGGAGGAAGTAGCGTGAGACAGGCAGATAGAGACAATGGGAGTGAGACGGAGGAAATAAAAGATGAAGGGGAGTGAGACAGGCAGGGGGACAATGACAGAATGACAGGAAGGAAACAAAGGAGAATTGAAGGTGAGACATGCAGGAAAGGACAATGAGAGTTAGACAGAAAAATAAAAAGAGGAGGAAGTAGAGTGAGACAAGCAGATAGGGACAATTTGGAGTGAGACAGGGAGGAAATAAAAGATTAAGGGGAGTGAGACAGGCAGGGGGGACAATGAGAGTCATACAGGAAGAAAAGAAAAGAAAATATAGGGGAGTGAGACATGCAGGGAGTGACAATGACAGGAAGAAAATAAAGGATAATGAAGGTGAAACATGCAGGAAGGGACAGTGATTGTGAGACAGGTAGGAAATTAAGGAGGATTTTGGCAATGAGACAGGCAGGAAAGGACAACGAGAGTTAGACAGAGGCAATAAAAGAGTAGGAAGTAGAGTGAGACAGGGAGGAAATAAAAGATGAAGAAGAATAAGACAGACATAGAGGGACAATGAGAGTGAGAGGAAGTGAAAGAGGAGGAAGTAGAGTGAGACAGGGAGGAAGTGAAAGAGGAGGAAGTAGCGTGAGACAGGCAGATAGAGACAATGGGAGTGAGACAGAGGAAATAAAAGATGAAGGGGAGTGAGACAGGCAGGGGGACAATGACAGAATGACAGGAAGGAAACAAAGGAGAATTAAAGGTGAGACATGCAGGAAAGGACAATGAGAGTTAGACAGAAGAATAAAAAGAGGAGGAAGTAGAGTGAGACAAGCAGATAGGGACAATTTGGAGTGAGACAGGGAGGAAATAAAAGATTAAGGGGAGTGAGACAGGCAGGGGGGACAATGAGAGTCATACAGGAAGAAAAGAAAAGAAAATATTGGGGAGTGAGACATGCAGGGAGTGACAATGACAGGAAGAAAATAAAGGATAATGAAGGTGAAACATGCAGGAAGGGACAGTGATTGTGAGACAGGTAGGAAATTAAGGAGGATTTTGGCAATGAGACAGGCAGGAAAGGACAACGAGAGTTAGACAGAGGCAATAAAAGAGTAGGAAGTAGAGTGAGACAGGGAGGAAATAAAAGATGAAGAAGAGTAAGACAGGCATAGAGGGACAATGAGAGTGAGAGGAAGTGAAAGAGGAGGAAGTAGAGTGAGACAGGCAGATAGAGACAATGGGAGTGAGACGGGGAAATAAAAGATGAAGGGGAGTGAGACAGGCAGGGGGGACAATGAGAGTCATACATGAAGGAAAGAAAAGAAAATATAGGGGAGTGAGACAGGCAGGGAGTGACAATGACAGAATGACAGGAAGGAAACAAAGGAGAATTGAAGGTGAGACATGCAGGAAAGGACAATGAGAGTTAGACAGAAGAATAAAAAGAGGAGGAAGTAGAGTGAGACAGGAAGGAAATAAAAGAGCATGAAGGAGTGAGAGTGAGACAGTGATGAAATTAAAAAAGGCGAAAAAGAGTGAGACATGGTGAAAAAGAGCGAAACAAGCATAGTAGAAAGGGAGACCAAGAAAAAGAGTGGGAGGAAAAAGATGTGAGGAGACAGACAGAGAAAATGAGAGAGATGGGTGGCAGTGATTTGATGCTCTTTTCTCTCTGATTCAGTAGTTCAGTCTCACTGTGAAGAAGCGTGACTGTATGTGTGTGTGATTTCCTGATGTAATCGGTTGTTGGAGTGTATGAGCATGTCCTGTGTCACTAGTGGAGCGTAGCAAAAGCTGTGATTTACAGGACGCTGGAGGTTGGGGGGGTGCTGTACGTGCTGTGAGAGAGGCAGAATATTGGTTAGAAGTATGAGGATGTTGTGACCAAGGCTCCCAAACCACCGTAAATGACATCTCCATTGCCATTTCTCATCCTGAGCTCAAACGCACGTAAAAACCTCCACAATTCATTTCTACGACAACATCAACATATGAAACTACTACCCTTCAGCCAATGATGCTACTCTTCTTTTTTTATGCGTATTTAACAAGCAAACTATTTTACGACAAGTCTCTTATTCAGTGGAATAACAAAGCGCGGATGCCGTTGCTAGTCAGCAACAACGTCCCGCTGCGCTTGAATTATTTACGTCAGAGTTCTGACACAATGTTCTGACTAGATTTGCCAGACTTTACATCAGCGAGCCATCCGTTGTGACATCAGCACTCAACCCGAACCAGACATTTGGCATTCTACTAGCGCGTGTCATGCTTATCTGGCTAGCCTCCTCCTAATGTCTGTCACGCTAAGGTAGCCGCCTTCTCCTTTTCTGTTCGCTCTTCTCCTTCATGACATGAATACAAATGCGCTTTAAAAAACCCAAGGCATCATTTCTCCCCCACCCCACCCCCACCATCCCTGCATCTTTGTGTGATAGGCACCTCTAAATGAATTTGCAATCATCTCGGCGGCTAGGCGCACGAGGCTGGCGCACACATTTCCACCTATTCAAAAAGATATTAGTGCTGAGAATACATCGGAAGGCGAGGGCATTCAAAAGAAGAGAGAGATTTCTTTTAGCTCTCTTTCTCCTTTATGGCTCGCAAAACATCCCCGCTGACCATAATGCGTCTCATCCCCAATGAAATAATGAAACAATTATGACCACAGACTCGTATCTCAGAATTAACTAAACTGTCATCTGACTAAATGCGTTTTATGTTTGCCGTGAGATATTAACGCAGCCATAATTTATGCATTGGATATTTGACAACTATGAAAAATAAATCCATTTATTTCCTTTGGTGCCTCTCTCTGGAGCCACATCCCTCCAACCCACTGATCAAATCCCCACCCCTCCTCCATTCCTTCTTCTCCTCCTTCGACAGTCGATCTCCGAGGCCTCTTATTCTCTCCATTTTTCAGCCCGAGCCCTTCCGATCTCGTTCCCTTGTCTCTTTCTCATCGGCACTCTCTTGGTATTTATTGCTAATGTATGTAGATGGATCTTAGGACTTTGAGAGACTGAACAGGGTACACATAAGAGAAAGTTACTTCATTTTAGATCTAAAACATTTAGATTCCGTTGAGCGTTTGCAAATACAGGTGTGTAAAATGATCTGTTGATAATTGTGCACCTGCGCAGCACCTGCTAGCATTGCTTTTATACGTAATCCTCTGAGAATCATACAACAGAGCTATGTATGGTCCCAGGTTTAAACTTAATGTAAAAAGTGGTCACTGAGACGTTACCTTTCAAAAAGGTCCTAATATGTACCATATACTGTACCTCTGAGGTACGGGTATGTACCTAAGGTACCAATGTGTACATTTGATAAACCAATATCCAAATTTTAGGTTTTTGAAAAGGTACCACCCCAGTGACAACATGTGTACATTCTTGTACTTTTTGAGAGTGTATCAAGTGTGAACTGTAAATGGACTGCAGCATCGAGGGTGAGGTTTGGGGCTTGAATGACATTGTTAAAGGAAAACACCACCATTTTTCAATATTTTACCATGGTCCTCAACTTAGACAAATTAATACATACCTGTCTTTTTTCAATGCATGCACTTACTGTGGGTTCACACCAGCCGCGGAAGAGGCGGCAAAAACGCGTGAACCGCGTCCAGTTTGCCGCTTGAACATTTTGAGTTTACTCGCTTAATCCGCGCGTGAAATTCTAGTCATTCGAGAAATTCATGCGGAAATCCGCGTCATGGGAGGGGCTTCTGCGACTCCGCGGAGACTACACCACTCTGCTCGCTTCCTGTAATCACGTCACTACTACAGCCAGCTCCTGATTGGTTAACGCGGCGCGGAATTCCGCCAAAGTTCAGATTTTTGAACTCGCGCGTTTCCCGCGGCAACGCTCAATTCGAGCGGAACGCGTAGAACGCCCCGCGGCTTCCGCGCGTTCCGCACCATCCGCGCCGCGGCTACCGCGTGTACCACGCCGCAGGATGCCTAATCGCGTGTTTGCATTGACTTAACATGTAAATCATCCGCGCTTGCCGCCTCTTCCGCGGCTGGTGTGAATGCACAGTTAATCTTTGTACAGCATGTTTTGAATGTGTTACCATTTAGCCTAGCCCCATTCATTGCTATGGCTCCAAACAGGGATGAATTTAGAAGCCACCAAACACTTCCATGTTTTCCCTTTTTAAAGAGTAGTTACACAAGTAAGTATGGTGGCACAAAATTAAACTTTTGTTTGGAGCCATAGGAATGAATGGGGCTAGGCTAAATGCTAACACATTCACGAAGCACTGTACAAAAATTAAGTGCACGCATTGAAAAAAGATAGAGATGTATTAATTTGTCTAAGTTGAAGTAAGAACATAAAAAATATTGAAAAACGGTGGTGTTTTCCTTTAATAATGTCATCAATTACTGACACAAAATGATAGAGGCCTTATTCCTATTGAGTTTAGAGGTATGTGATGGTTAAGATACACATCTTCTTTAGCAACAAATAGTCAATAAATAACTTAATGAACCTTAGGTGTACACACCTCAGCACATCAATATTCATTGTACAGGCGCACAGGTGTGTTTTATATAGCATTTTACATAATTCAAGACATGTTTTAATAATCAATTATGCAAATATATCATTGAATCATCGACAACCATACTATCACCAATTACTGGACACTAAATGATATGAGCTTTGTTCCCATTGAGTATAAAGGGATTTGATTGTTAAGGTACACACAACTTAATGGACCTTAGGTCAATACACACCTCCCTTTTATTTCATCATACCGTGAGGTGTGAAGGAGATCTGGCCCTGATCTTTCTCATGAACTCTTTTGCTACTTCCATATGACGTCAAACAAAACAAACAAACAAACAAATGAAAGTACAGGATGTTTTGTGAAAACTAGCTATGGGCAATCGTTCTGTAGTTCAGTTGGTATTGCATTGTGATGGGTTCGAAATTGAAATGAATTGATGTGTGTTTGTTTGCTGTACATAGGTTTGCACAATACAGTTTATTACATCATTTATTACATCATTTATTTATGCATGAGACAGAGAAATGGGATTTTGTACAAATTGAAGGGACACCCAGCTAAAGTAATCAGCCATGAGAGACCATTCATTAAGGTGAATTAAGGATTTTAGGATTGTACAATCACTTCAAACCCTATTAACCATGGTCACATCCCTGTAACACACTCTGTAGTGTATTGATTTTAAACTTTAACACAAAAATGTATATACACTGTCAGAAAGTCATTTTTATACACTATCATATTTGTACCTTTATGTTGTATTTTTTGGGGTGCAATATTATACCCTAAGTCAGTGGTTCTCTGCATGCCCCTCCCCTTATGGAAGGGTCCCCCCCAAAGAAACTTTATGACATAAAACACTGTAAAATTTTAAGTTATCCTGTGTACTGCTGTTGGTTAGTAGCCTTATTTGTCTGAGTTTTAATTACAGAGAATTTATGATAAATAAATGTATTTTATACAATTTCATAAACCTTGGAGCCCCCCTGGCACAATCTTGCGGCCCCCAATTTGAGAACCACTGCTCTAAGGACCTATTATGTACCTAAAGGAACAATTTTGTACCAGTTAATTTAATTAAACTGTACTTTTAAAGGAATAGTCGTATTAAAACATTAATCGCGATTAATCACATACAAAATAAATGTTTGTGTTTGCGTAATATATGTGTGTGTTTGCTGTGTGTATATTATATACACACATAGAAAAATGCTATTTAGGTATGTTTTTTATTTATGTTTATAATATATTGATTATATATAAAATATATAAATGCACACATAGAAAAAAAATTATTTAGGTATATTTTTATTTATAATATAAAATAAAAATATATATAAAATATATATAAATATACATGTTAATGTTTCTTTAATGCAAACATTAACATATATATATTATTATTATATATATTTTTTTAATTATTTATTTATATATATATATATATATATATATATATATATATATATATATATATATATATATATATATATATATATATATATATATATATATATATATATATATATATATATATATATATATATATTTTTTTATATTATAAATAAGAGTATACCTAAATATCTTTTTTCTACGTGTGTGTATATATATATATATATTTTATATATATAATAATTACACACAGTGCACACGGATAAATTATGCAAAAAAACTTTTATTTTGTATGCGATTAATCGCAATTAATCTTTTGACAGCCCTAAAAGATTCACAACAGATCCTTTTAGATAGAGTAATGTACCCAGAAACATTGTATGTTTAATATACAAACTGAACTTTAGGGTACCACACCAGCGACAGAAAAGGTACAGTTTTGTACAAAAAAATTCTGACAGTATTTGCATTTTACAAGGATTTGATAGGTCATCCAATCATAATTCAAACTCAGGAAATTGTTTTATAAAGCGAATTTAAACACGTTCATTAATCATCAATACCATCATCAATTACTGCCATTAAATAATAAGAGCTGTGTTAAAAAAATAGGCTTTTTAAAACTTCCCACCATTAAAGCACAGTTCATATCTTTCAACGAATGAAAACTGTATAGTGGAAATTAATAATCATTTCTCTTTTCCATCGCATATTATTCAATCATATTAAGATTCAAGGCTTTCAACTTTAACACAAAAATGTAAATACACTGTCAGAAAGTCATTTTTATACACTATCATATTTGTACCTTTATGTTGTACTTTTTGGGGTGCAATATTATACCCTAAGGCAGTGGTTCTCAGCATGCCCTTCCCCTTATGTAAGGGTCCCCCCCAAAGAAACTTTATGACATAAAACACTGTAAAATGTTAAGTTATCCTGTGTAGTGCTGTTGGTTAGTAGCCTTATTTGTCTGAGTTTTAATTACAGAGAATTTATGATAAATAAATGTATTTTATACAATTTCATAAACCTTGGAGCCCCCCTGGCACAATCTTGCGGCCCCCAATTTGAGAACCACTGCCTATTATGTACCTTAAGGAACAATTTTGTACCAATTAATTTAAAGGGTACCAAATAGTTAACTGTACTTTTAAAGGAATAGGGCTATCAAAAGATGAATCGTGATTAATCACTTACAAAATAAATGTTTGTGTTTGCATAATATATGTGTGTGTTTGCTGTGTGTATATTATATACACACATAAAAAAAATGCTATTTAGGTATATTTTTTATTTATGTTTATAATATATTGATTATATATAAAATATATAAATACACACATAGAAAAAAGTTATTTAGGTATATTTTTATTTATAATATAAAATAAAAATATATATAATATAAATATACATGTTAATTAAACATTTTTCTATGTGTGTGTATATATATATTTTTTTTTATTTATTTTATATATAATAATTACACACAGTGCACACGGATAAATTATGCAAAAAAAACTTTTATTTTGTATGCGATTAATCGCAATTAATCTTTTGACAGCCCTAAAAGATTCACAACAGATCCTTTTAGATAGAGTAATGTACCCAGAAACATTGTATTTTTAATATACATGTAAAGGTACAAAACTGAACTTTAGGGTACCACACCAGCGACAGAAAAGGTACAGTTTTGTACAAAGAATTCTGACAGTATTTGCATTTTACAAGGATTTCATAGGTCATCCAATCATAATTCAAACTCAGGAAATTGTTTTATAAAGCGAATTTAAACACGTTCATTAATCATCCATACCATTATCAATTACTGCCATTAAATAATAAGAGCTGTGTTAAAAAAATAGGCTTTTTAAAACTTCCCACCATTAAAGCACAGTTCATATCTTTCAATGAATGAAAACTGTATCGTGGAAATTAATAATCATATCTCTTTTCCATCGTATATTATTCAATCATATTAAGATTCAAGGCACACCAAACAATCGCCCTCCTTGTTAAAAAAATTGCTCCGTCCAATCTCCCCGAATTTCAACTCAGTGTCAGTCAGTGACTGGTTTGTACACATGATTGGATAACCTTTGGTGTGAGAAAGACCGAAAGGAGAAAATCACTGCAGGTTTTCGGAACAGCTGGTAGTGTAAAAGCAGTCTGCTGCCATCGTGGTGGGCACAGACTGAGAAATCCCCGCAGGCAGGACAGATCCGCCCCCCAAAAAACACACACACGTACCGCTCGAACAATTGCACGCTCCACTCACTGCTGAGAGTGACAGTTTTGACAAATAGCCACCAAAAAACTCTTGTTGCTTTGCAGCCATTGTGCACAGTGAGGAATCAAGAAAGCAGAGGAAAAGTAACAGCGAGGAAAGGAATGGAACGAGAAAATTGGATGAAAAGGATAGGGGAAGAAAGGAAGAGGAGATCACTTTTAGAGAAGTCATTTCTACACTATCCAATGACACATTCCTAACCATCGACTCCCCTCACACCCCCCTGCTCTTACCATATCCATCTCATCTCCCTTAGACACACGGACACGGTTTTCAAGGACTAAGTAACAGACCCACAGCTGGTGCGCGAGCGCTTTTAAGCAACCCTCACGTACACACCATCCAGAAATAACCATAATAACAGCAGCACACAGTTTGCAGCCAGCGATCGACCAAATTCGCCCCCAGCTCTCACAAACAAAAGAGTAGGTGATAGTAACACGGTACGGTAAGGCAAACAGAGTAACGTGGTGCTGAAGAGAAAGATACTGTATACTCACCCCCCCTCCCTTTTTTCTCACTCACTCAAGAAGCTCCCGTATACGAGTCTCCTTTTTCCTTTTCTCGCTTTCTCTCACGCGCAGCGGCCGCACAAAAACCCGTTCGGGATCATCTGGGTTTTCATCATTTGTTTCCACTCTTATTTCTCTCCAGGCTTTTGTACCCTCCCTTTTGTCCGTGCTGGCCCAAAAAGTGCACACACATCCACACAAAGGGCTGCTCTTCCCCGCAGTAACCGGTCCCCTTCAGCATCTAGACACTAGGACAACATCAAAGCAACTTGGGGGGAACACTTCAGGGGCCCATTGTCTCCGGTCTGATCGCTTTTCTCGCCTCCGTCCCCCCTCCGGTTTGGAAGGCACTTGGTACGGTCCGGGCATTCAAGCCGAGCAGCTTTCACACATGCAGGGGAAGCTTGTCTCAGGCAATTGCTGACAAGCTACAAACAAGGCAGCCATCCCCCTTTCCCCGAGCGCACGCATGCACTCGTGGGTTAACTTTATTTAACAGCCCATCTCACTTTTGCATTCTCTATGGAAGGGTTACAGGGGTTGCGAGTTACAAGTTACAGATTAGCAAGAAGTTAGTGAGGTTTACGTCTACAACACGTATGAAAAAGCTACTGTGGTTCTCCCCAACACGGTTGGGGGCTTCCAGATACAAAAACGATCCCCTTGTGCTCTTTCTCCCAATCTCTGTTACTCGTGTAGGGAGTAAAACAACACACATGAGAGGGGGACGAGAAAAGTGAGAAGGGTACGGGGGTCGGATTCGTCGTCTCGGCCCTATAGCAGTAACTGTGAAGAAAGGGGGGTCAAGGGCCGTGAAAGTAGAGAGCGAGAAAGGGGTGACGGCGAGTGGGGGGAGGTGGAGGATTAAGAAACAATAAATCTTTAAACTGAGATTTGAAGAGTTGTGGGCTGTTAAAATGATGTTGCAATGTAAAGTTCGTGTCTTGCTCCCATGCAACATTTCTAAATATTTAAAGAATACTGAAAGAAAGAATCGTAGAACAAGGGATCCTAAAAAACGTGAATTACTGAGGGAAGGAAAATAAGAGAGACAGAGAGAGAGAAAGGAGGGGTAATGGCTGGGAATAGACAGATGTGTCAATCAGATTCAATTGTAAGCAGATGGGCACAAGGAGACCAGCAGCCTCTTTTCCAGTTTAACCAAAAACTGTCGCTAAGCTTAAAATTAAAGGTCAACAAAAACACAGATGCTTTTAATCGAACTTGATTCTTTAGAAGACGTTACCTTGTGCATTAAAGGAGAACTCAGGTTTTACCTCACTATTCAAGTGATTGATTTAAATAAGTTAGTAGCATTTCGACAAATCTGGTTGTTGTAGTCCTTATGAAAGTTTGATCGTGTCAATAGTGTAGAAAAAGCTTTTTGAAAAGTTTTGATTTGGCATGATCAGCCATGTCCCACAATTGGACCACATCGCTAGTACTCCTACTATTAAAAATATTGTTAATTAAAAACAGTTGTTTTACTTGTATAGATGGTTTTAGCAGGAAACGGCTCTTTTGGACAAATGCAACTTCTGGTAGACTTCCGTTTATTTCTGATAACAAGGAAAATAAATGACCTTTATATCTAACACGTATTAGGGGTCTTCAACCTTTTTGTGAGCAAGGCCTACCACAATGGATAAAACTATTGGGAGGGCTTCTTTTTTGATATAGTCTACTCAAAACTTTTTATTTTTACTTATTGATTTTATTGTTGTTTAAAGAGCACCTATTTCATTGCTAAACAACAAGGTAATTTTGTGTATTTTGTATAATACAATGTGTTCACGTGGATTCTTTTTCACATACCATAAATTTTTGTAGCTCCAGATTTCACTCTTCCTGAAATGCACAGAATTGAAAAGCGATGTGTCCCTGATTGGCCAGCTAATCTGTATGTTGTGATTGGCCTGAATACCTCTGATGTCAACAGGAAATGTGACGCTCTTTACCATGTTTGAAAGATTCGATCATAAAGCAATACTAACAGGAGTTACCTTATGAAATTATGATAATGTCGGTCTTGTCTACATCTCCAATTCCAGGAAGTAAATTGTTGCCTACAATCCGTGTGTTTGTTGTAGTACAAAAAAAATAGATTTACGTTGGAGATGATAACTCGCGTCTTCGCTTACCTTAGGGTTTGTACCTTTTGCTACCGTTAACATGTACTAATACAAACTAACACACCAAAGGAAATATAAAAACGTGAATCGGACAATAGGTGCTCTTTAAAATGTTAACATGCATAAAAGAAGGCAAGGTAATATAATTTTTTTTTTATAAAAATATTAAAATTTAAGCTATTAATAGAATGTGCTCTGGCCGACAACTCTCGCGGGCACCATGTTGGAGACCACTGTATTAAACTAATGTTACTAATAAATGTATACGATGTTAGCTACAGGTACTTGAATTCTTGCCAGACTGCCAAATCTTTCCGCACAGTTGTGACCCATGCTCGTCACCTCCCCTCGTCTCTACCAAACCAAAACATTTTATTTTCGACAAGATATTTGTTTCAGAGATCAGTTCAGACACTAGCCAGACCGATAAATAAATACAGACCGGAAGTTCAGTTCTATTCAGGCGCGTAAATGCAACAACGTGTGTGCTAAACCCTTTTTTTTTTCTCCTAGGGGGTTTTTCACCCCGGGGAGGCAGCCTTTTTGGGCTTTACCTAGCTTCCTCTTCAATACGTTGCTTTAGTAATACGTGCAATTATAATATTGAGTCATAGCCGCAGCAAATTTAACTGCTCATGCTATCATGTATTCTGTTGTGCTATCTGTCGTTTTCTGTGCTTTTCACTGCTTCTATTTATGTAAAGCTGCTTTGAAACAATTGACTTTTGTGAAAAGCGCTATATAAATAAAATTGAATTGAATTGAATTGAATTGCTGTCTGTTGCACTTACATAAATATGAACAACTTAAGAAACACATTACAACAACGTAACATTAATACATAAATATAACGAGAATAAATTCAAAATATTAGTTGGTCGAAGTCCGATGGTGGAGTGGGCAGCGCTCTGACATGCTGCAAACGCACTTCCGGCCACCTGAGTTCGAATCCCGGCCCGAGGTCCTTTGCCGATCCCATACCCGTCTCTCCACCCTCTCATTTCCTGTCGTCTTTCAATTACTGTCTATCAATAAAGGCAAAATGTCCCAAAAATAACTTTAAAAGAAGAAAAAATTAGCAACAATTTTCACACTATTTTTCTTGATCTAACTAATATTTTTAAGTTGAATTAACTCAAAATTTTAAGGCAACCAGATAACTAACTTTTGTAAGTTAAACCAACAAATCATTTTTACAGAAAGGAATGACAAACGCAACATGCAAAAACAACTAGCGAGCTCAGGTGCCGTTCTCATGTCGCGTCTTTTGTGCGTTCAAGTTTGTTATTTCAAATGTAGGCACGCGATATGCGCGCTCATAATGGAAGTGACGCGGTCGTGACGCGCTCATTTTTTCAGACATGTCGCACCGCATCGAGTTAAAACATCTCAACTTTTCAGAATGGCGCATGCACACTGCAGGTCATGTGAAAAGAACCTACGCGCCTAGTGTTTTCCATGCGTTTTAAGGTGTGACATGTGAACGGCCCCATAAACATAATACAAAAATGCCTTTTCGGAAATCTTTCACACGACGCGTGTAGTAAGAAACGAAGAAAAAACATAGAGAAGCAAAAACAAACGGTAAACTGCTTTCCTCGCAAGAGCCAAACTCAATGCATCCATGCGAATAGATGTCAATATGAAGTCCAAGAAATCTGTGACGAGTTTGTGCAGTTTGAAACAAAATAAAATGTTGATGGTCACTGAAACAAATTTCAAATAGTGTCTGACGCATCCATAACAAATTGTGAATTCATAAATGTATTTTTTTTAACTTATGATTGTATTACTAAAAGTATAAAGCAGATATCAGCTTTTAAAACACATCCCAGATCACTCTTAAATGTTCCAGATCCTTACTAATGATGTGGAAGCTGATCTGAAACCAGTTTTGCTTATGCTTGTTTAAAGGGATAGCTCACCAAAAATGAAAATTCTGTCATCATTTACTCGCTCTCATGTTGTTACAAACCCTGTATACATTTCTTTGTTCTGATGAACACGAAGGAAGATATTTAGAGGGATGTTTGTAACCAAACCGTCCATGAGCCTCATTCACTCCCATAGTATTCTTTTTCCTACTATGGAAGTGAATGGTTACAAACATTCCTCAAAATATCTTCCTTTGTGTTCATCAGAACAAAGAAATGAGAGTGAGAAAATGATGACAGCATTTTTATTTTTGGGTGAACTATCCCTTTAACCAGACTCAGTCTGTTAAGTCATTGACTGACTGGTCAGCAAACCCGTTAGTTTCAGACGCAGCTCGTGAGTAAAGAGTTAACAGCTAAATGTCTGGTTGCTGGTGTGGAGGGGGTGGAGTCACAGGACCGGCTTCCATTGAGAATTGAGCTGCCTATGATTGAGCCGAACTATTCACAGCCCGGGGGGAGAAGGGTCTCAATTTTGCATTTACCTTCCTTTGCATGCAGTGTCGAAACTGTCACATTACACGTATATTCTCATGGCTGGCGCTTTAATAGATATCTGTAAATGTGTGAAAACATTCCCTGATGTGGGTGCACATATCGTCCCTAAAATAATATTCCTATTATTAATGAATGGTTAATACAGTCATACACAATAAACGATTATTTTAAAAGACAACCTCGCATTTATGATTCAAAAATCTCACCTGCAATCATTTTGCATAAAATTCGGCCCATATATGGAGTGATTACCTTGTATTTTCTCTATACTGAAATGCTTTGGTGGATCTCTCAATGGTTCAACCCGTAACTGAAACTTGTTTTTTTTTAGATTTATTGGCCTTTTGTTACAACAAAATTGGAGTTCTCTTCCGCACAGGTCACCTATAAACAGAAACAAGAGGGAATACGATGAAAGAGACAGCCAGATACTTTTAACAACAGCGTTGGGAATATTACTGTAATTAGAAATGTTATAGAGATACATTAGAGATGTTTAAAGCCTCTTTTTATTGGATAAGAGAAGTAATCTATAAGTTAATCTTTTATATTAAAACAGATTACTGCCGGCTTTTGTACCCAGTGAATCTTTATTACCTCTATATACTTATCTGGCTCTATAGTGTAATAAGATAAATCTGATTTACAGTACTGTATTTACATAATAAGTGCAAAAAGAGACAATTGTATTTCATCCCATACTATTGTATTATTACAGGCCATGGCACATTTGGGCCGAGTCCAACAGACGTATGCATGCTGAACTCCACAGCCTGAAGGAGAAACGGACACCGGATAGCTCTGGGACTTAACGCACATGGGAAAAGAGAGATACGCTTCAGCAAGTATTCCCCTGCTCAGCCTGATGACATGCAGTTTCGTCCTGGATGCCGGGACACTGCGTCCATCACGTCATCACCACGGAGCCATGACGGGCGTCCTGAGAGCAATCATATCACAAAAACCTTGAGGTGGAAGATTGTGTGCTGTTTTATTGGGATACAAGGCAAGGATGTGCTGTAACATCTAATACTTACACTGTAAAAGAAAATGTTGAGTTGTTTAAAGGGACATTGCACTTTTTTTCTTAAATATGTTCATTTTTCAGCTCCACTAGAGTTAAACATTTGATTCTTACCGTTTTGGAATCCATTCAGCTGATCTCTAGGTCTGGCGCTAACACTTTTAGCATAGCTTAACACAATCCATTGAATCTGATTAGACCATTAGCATTGCGCTAAAAAATAACCAAAGAGTTTTAATATTTTTCCTATTTAAAACTTGACTCTTTTGTAGTTACATTGTGTACTAAGACCGACGGAAAATTAAAAGTTACGATTTTCTGCTATTGAAAATAACCAAGTGGACTATTTTCGGGCAGTGCGTAATATCACTACGCCTGTTGCAGCCATGTTACATCAAGTTCTTGATTATTACGCCAGTTTGAGAGAATAGTTCATGGCCATATCTGCCTAGAAAATCTCAACTTTTAATTTTCCGTCAGTCTTAGTACACGATGTAACTACAGAAGAGTCAAGTTTTAAATAGGAAAAATATCAAAAGTCTTTGGTTATTTTTAGCACGATGCTAATGGTCTAATCAGATTCAATGGATTGTGCTAAGCTATGCTAAAAGTGCTAGCGCCATGAGATCGGCTGAATGGATTCCAAAACGGTTAAAATGTAATGTTTAACTCTAGGGGAGCTAAAAAATTTGCATATTTTCAACAAAAGTGGAATGTCCATTTAAAAAGCCAAACTGTATGGTTTAAACTCATGGTTAGGTCAAATATGGAAACATTTTGTTGGTTAATGTAATCCCAACAGTTGGGTTTGTACATATTTTACAAAGCTTAAAACAACCCAGCATCTAAAAACATTTCATCATTTTTATCGTCTTGTTTTTAGCTGCGGTTCATCCTTACAACCAGAAAAAAACATATTATTTGTTTTGCTTTGGAATTGACTGCTTTAAAGTGTTTTAAGTTTTTGTATTTGTTGTGATGGAGTTGTCTCAACCTATACGTGACCTCAAGATATTTTAAAAGTCATGATCTATCTACTGTATCTTACCATCTAATCGTGTCTTTCAGAAGAGATGATGTAATGTGTCATTATTGCTGATAACTTCAAATGAAACGTCAAATCGTGCTTCACGGAGCAACTTGTACCATCAACAATTTTACATCCATTAAGGTAGGTGGATTTTTGCTGAATGAGCTCTCAGACCTTACTGGCACAGCTTTTTACGAACAAGAGGTTTTCGGTTTCGGGTTATTATGCCATCCTGACTTACGGTATCAGATATGAGAGACGGGTTTGTTGTCGCAGGATATATTTCAGTAACTGCAAGCTTGTCTGTAAGTACACATGGTGTACCCGGGGCATGTTGTCACACAGAAACCAATTCAATTAACTGTATTTTTACATGAATTATCAAAATAGTGGCCAAGACTAAAGAGTAAAAAGTGTGACAACTAGCCCCGGGCTCCTCTTTCTCTCTCTCTCGAACTGTCAGGAAGGCAAATATGTCCCCCATTGTGTCCTCAATATGACTTCAGAGCTCCAGCATGGCAGCACAAGAAGAAATTCAATCATGTTTTTGCTCCTGAGTGAATTGCAAAGGCCCCAAGAAAGCCTCAAGACCCTTCCCAAATGATATATAATGGGTGTGTTAAGTTAATACATCTTGCAACAGACAATGGTGTAATAAATGCATGCTTTTGCCTACTTGGCTGTGTATGTTGACAATGGTTGTGATTGTGACTTCTGCTGAAGTTTGAGCTTCCCCTAGTGGACATTTGGGTAGTTGCATTTATATTGAACAAATAATATTATTGCATATAGATGTTTACAGTTATATATGAGGGATGATGGGGAGTGCTGGACCAGACACCTTTGATAGGTGGACAGGTTATCTTACAAAAGCTAAACAAAACCTGCATCTCCATTGAGGACGGACTCAATGCAATCTTATTTCCTCCGGGACCAATTTACTTCAATCTATTTGAAGACTATGCTTGATTGAATCTTATTTAATTGTGGCCTGGATGCCCTAAATTTGATTTGACGAAATTGTTTTCGATCTCAGCCTTATGGATATGTTTCCAAGAAAGAGATGAAACATGATGCAAAGACTAGGTTTAGACATTCGGTGGCAAAGGCATATGGACCCCTAAAGCACATTTAAGATGTATAAATGCCAACTGCATAACATGACATGATTAAACCAAGTGGCATTTAAAAAAAAAGAAAGATTACAAACATCTTATAAAAAAGTATAAAAAACGAAATTTAACAGTAAAATTTGAACCTGGCTACACAGACAGGGCTTAAGCTTAGACTAAAATTTTAACACTACCGCAATCTACATTGTTTACATGCCTACACATTTGTATGAAATGAGACTTGAGTGAGAAGTTACTTTATGTTGTCTAATCTTTAAAGGGGCACCTATACAAAATCCACTTTTGGACATAAATGTGTGTTGGCAGTGTGTGAACACAACCACCCTACAATGAAAAAAATGGATTCACCCCTTATTTTTTAATTCCCATTAAACCAACGCAGTCTTGTTAGACATCCTGTTTTGATTCTTTTAGCAATGTGATGTCACACTGATAAAGCCCCGCCCACGGGCACTGACTGACAGTCTTGTTTTACCATACTTTCTGCCCATAGTGAGTTGGACGCTGTTGCTATTTTTTTCTGTGCTTCTTTGCAAAATCAGATCTAGTTTAACCAAAGCATCTTTTTTGGTAAGGCAGTGAAGAGCAATAGCTCATTTGCATTTAAAGACACACACACACACACACACACAAATAGGGACACTTTGGACATGCTATATAAAATGATCTATGGGGTATTGTGAGCTGAAATCCTTACATTAAATATTGTAAAAAATTAAATAACACTATTAATATGACTGCGTTCAAATCCTTTTAGACCCTAGACAGCCTAAAATGTTTTGAAGAAGGAATTCGTATTCGTATAAATTATATCAGAACGGTTGCTCAGCTTACCAGTTTCTTGAAACTACTGAATCACAATGTGCCCTTGGCTTGAGGTATACTATAGTATCATCCGCTAGGCTAGATCTCTTAAACGATAGCAATGCCAGGCCAAGACATAACCATTCCTGAGCTCTCCAGAAGATTACATCTGATGCTTGTCATGCCCTGGCAAGGTCACTGTAATATTTTGGAGCTCTTATATAAGAGTCACGCAGCCGGGTTCCCAAGAGTCCTCCATTTATAACATTGACAGGTGTTGTGTGAAACTCAGCCTGTCCATTCGTTGGAAGGTAAGTCGCTTTAAAAGCAAAGAAAGGTTAAAGGAGTTTTTTTACTATAAACCACACAAACAATGTGTATTACACCAAATACACAGTGTAATGTGCTTTTTGGCAACAAATTTGAGCCCTTGATCTATATCTACACTCACCTAAAGGATTATTAGGAACACCATATTAATACTGTGTTTGACCCTCTTTCGCCTTCAGAACTGCCTTAATTCTACATGGCATTGATTCAACAAGGTGCTGAAAGCATTCTTTAAAAAATGTTGGCCCATATTGATAGGATAGCATTTTGCAGTTGATGGAGATTTGTGGGATGCACATCCAGGGCACGAAGCTCCCGTTCCACCACATCCCAAAGATGCTCTATTGGGTTGAGACCTGGTGACTGTGGGGGCCATTTTAGTACAGTGAACTCATTGTCATGTTCAAGAAACCAATTTGAAATGATTCGAGCTTTGTGACATGGTGCATTATCCTGCTGAAAGTAGCCATCAGAGGATGGGTACATAGTGCTCATAAGGGGAAGGACCTGGTCAGAAACAATGCTCAGGTAGGCCGTGGCATTTAAATGATGCCTAATTGGCACTAAGGAGCCTAAAGTTAGCCAAGAAAACATCCATAAACCATTACACCACCACCACCAGCCTGCACAGTGGTAACAAGGCATGATGGATCCATGTTCTCATTTTGTTTACGCCAAATTCTGACTCTAACATCTGAATGTCTCAACAGAAATCGAGACTCATCAGACCAGGCAAAAAGTCTTTAACTGTCCAATTTTGGTGAGCTCGTGCAAATTGTAGCCTCTTTTTCCTATTTATAGTGGAGATGAGTGGTACCCGGTGGGATCTTCTGCTGTTGCAGCCCATCCGCCTCAAGGTTGTGCGTGTTGTGACTTCACAAATGCTTTGCTGCATACCTCGGTTGTAACGAGTGGTTATTTCAGTCAAAGTTGCTCTTCTATCATCTTGAATCAGTCGGCCCCATTTGACCTCTAGCATCAACAAGGCATTTTCGCCCACAGGACTGCTGCATACTGGATGTTTTTCCCTTTTCACACCATTCTTTGTAAACCCTGGAAAAGGTTGTGCATGAAAATCCCAGTAACTGAGCAGATTGTGAAATACTCAGACCAACAACCATGCCACGCTCAAAATTGCTTAAATCACCTTTCTTTCCCTTTCTGACATTGAGTTTGGAGTTCAGGAGATTGACTGGACCAGGACCACACCCCTAAATGCATTAAAGCAACTACCATGTGATTGGTTGATTCGATTATGCTTAATGAGAAATTGAACAGACCTGTGTCTCTAAGTTGTTAGGACTTGGACCTGAGTACACTGGAATGTGGCAGTGACATGGATCACAGCAAACCTTAATCTGTGGTTCAGTTTTCATCTTTTGCAATTGCATCTTTAGTGATTTTTAGTGAACTGTCTACTGTGTCTTGTCCAATGAAGGGATTTTTTTAATAGAAGTGGATGTTTTGCCAAAAAAAGCTATCATGCACTTAGAGGGTTTTGCAGCGAAAATCAGTCAAATTTGTTAAATACAAATGAAAAGACTAAAATTGTATTATCCCCTTCTGACATCACAAGAGGAGCCGAATTTCAATTACTTATTTTTTCACATGCTTGCAGAGAATGGTTTACCAGAACTAAGTTACTGGGATGTTATTTAAACATTTTCAAGGTTGAAAGAAGCACTGGGGATCCAATTATAGCACTTAAAAGTCAGATTTTCATGATATGTCCCCTTTAAAGTGGAATTCCTGAACCAAAACAAAGAGCCTGATTAAAAAAAATTACCTGTACAAGAAATCATATCAGATGCACTTAAAGGGTTTTGCATCTGAATTCCTCATATGTAGGCTAGTATGTGTTAACCACAGAAAGATAAAAAAAATAATAATATAGAGGTTTAATCAAAAGGACAAGTATTACATGCAAAATTACGTTGGAGTGCTTTATTATTCTATGTTAAATTAAAGTTTGGTTTTGTGATTCAACACTTCGATCCTAAACTGTTACAAGTGACAGTGTCATTGAATAAAATTGTATCCTTGAGATCAGAAAATCGAACATTTCACAATTGGAGCAAGAACAATAATAAATCTTCACTCCAATAACAGATACTGTAATTTCAAAACGTATTTCAACAATTAAACAGAAAAATGTATGAATGTCACTGCATTATAAAACCAAAAGGAAACAGTGGGAAATCGGTCTGTCTGTGTAAAGTGATATTAAATATGTGTTCTGAGTTTGTCACACCACAGAAAAATGTGTTATTAACCACCCAGCCACATTTGAATGACAAAAAAACACCAAATGAATAAAATAAGTTATGAAATTTGGGGTAAAAGAAGCAGCATTCTCTTCTCTTAAGTGCTGGGGGCGTGTCCGCCGTAAAGGGCTGGTTATAGTGCAGTTTGCAGTTTGAGTTAAATCAATTCTCAACTTGGCCCATCTTTGTTCTCACCGTTGCAAATGGAAATATCTATATCTAGTGGACCAATCACAGCACTTGTGGTCCGCATAGAACTGAAGCGCACTTAAAAATTTGGCGAGGTGCATGTCAGGCTACGCAGAGGCTACAGGTGTAGACCTTACGCACGACTATAAATTGGACTTGAGTGCTGAAACCACGCCCACTCGTTGCAAAGCTGCCTTCTCTCTCAACTTTCAAAAAAAAAACACTTTTATCCCATCGTGACTCTCAATGTTCTTATGATCAACAACAATTTTCTACTTAATGTTTTCTAGAACCTGAATGAGCATCTGATCGATGACATCACTGTTATAGTCCACAGTTTCTAGATGAAGTGAGGGGATGAAAGACACCAGCAGGTGGCTCAGGTTTACACGCAGTCTCTTCAGCGTCGACCGCTCATCTTTTTCCACCGCGAGCTTGGATAGTTCACTCTTGAGCTGATCACATAAGGCTGAAAGACTGAGCTTTTCTGCTTCTACCATCTCCAGCTAGATGTGTAAAAAAAGCAATATCGGTAGTTAGAAATTCAAAGATCACACATACTGAGATGCCATTTCTGCTGAACACAATGGAAGATGTTTTGAGCAATGTTTGAAATCGTTTTACAAACAAATTAGTTTTGCACATGCCTATAATTCCTAGTGTGAGTTAGTTTGAGCCGGCTGAAAAAACCTTTTGCAACTTAAAATTTTCACTTAAAGTATTGGTTACACTTTACTTGAAGGGGTGTTCATAAGACTGACATGTCAACATGAAGGAGATTTTATGCACATTTATGACAACTGTCATTAAGTGTCATTTGTTCAATTGTGTCATTTTTAATGCAAAGATAACATTGTTAGGGATGTCCTTGTTATAAACCAATACATATAGCTTTTCAAAAATCTGTCATAATATAACATAGCAGAATAATTATCAAACTTAAGAAACCACCTAGCTTTATGGGTTAACATTACATTAAACTGTCATTTAAATGTCATTAAGTGTTAATACTCTGTCAAATCGGTTTATTACAGCGTCAAGAATATTTTTCTTGACCTCAACTACAGTGGACAAATCGAACTTGTCATTAAAATGTCAATAAGTGTTAATATTATGTACAATTTATTTTAAATACCTTAACAAAATGCAACAGACACATCAAAAGATTACACTTACATTTATGTTTGTGTACAATAAATAAAAACTGACAACTAACAGAACTTGTTCTTCTTCACACAGAGGTTCTGAATTTTTTTGACATAGAAGAAAAAACTAACAAAACATTTAATTAATGTAATGTAATTAACTGTTTTTGCAGCTGTATGGCTTAACCCATAATTATACTGTTTTCATTTAATTTTAGGTGAATCTGTCTCCAAATGCAATAAAATATAATTTTATCAATTTAAATTCTTCTTATTATTATTATTATTGGATGATTGATTTTATTTCTCTAACATGTGGAAGAAAAAATTATGAACTGAAGAATATTCATGATGTTGTTATAAAACTATTTGACAGAGTATTAACACTTAATGACATTTTAATGACAAATTATATTTGTACCACTGTAGTTGAGGTCAAGAAAAATATTCATGACGCTGTTATAACACTATTTGACAGAGTATTAACAACTTAATGACATTTAAATTACAAATTATATTTGTACCACTGTAGTTGAGGTCAAGAAAAATATTCATGACGCTGTTATAACACTATTTGACAGAGTATTAACAACTTAATGACATTTTAATTACAAATTATATTTGTACCACTGTAGTTGAGGTCAAGAAAAATATTTATGACGCTGTTATAAAACTATATGACAGAGTATGAACACTTAATGACATTTTAATGACAAATTATATTTGTACCACTGTAGTTGAGGTCAAGAAAAATATTCATGACGCTGTTATAACACTATTTGACAGAGTATTAACAACTTAATGACATTTTAATTACAAATTATATTTGTACCACTGTAGTTGAGGTCAAGAAAAATATTCATGACGCTGTTATAACACTATTTGAGAGAGTATTAACACTTATTGTCATTTTAATGACAAATTATATTTGTACCACTGTAGTTGAGGTCAAGAAAAATATGTATGACGCTGTTATAAAACTATATGACAGAGTATTAACACTTAATGACATTTTAATGACAAATTATATTTGTACCACTGTAGTTGAGGTCAAGAAAAATATTCATGATGTTGTTATAAAACTATATGACAGCGTATTAACACTTAATGACATTTTAATGACAAATTATATTTGTATCACTGTAGTTGAGGTCAAGAAAAATATTCATGACGCTGTTATAACACTATATGACACATTATTAACACTTAATGACATTTTAATGACAAATTATTTGTACCACTGTAGTTGAGGTCAAGAAAAATATTCATGACGCTGTTATTAAACTATATGACAGCGTATTAACACTTAATGACATTTAATGACAAATTATTTGTACCACTGTAGTTGAGGTCAAGAAAAATATTCATGACGCTGTTATTAAACTATATGACAGCGTATTAACACTTAATGACATTTAATGACAAATTATATTTGTACCACTAGTTGAGGTCAAGAAAAATATTCATGACACTGTTATAAAACTATTTGACAGAGTATTAACACTTAATGACATTTTAATGACAAATTATTTGTACCACTGTAGTTGAGGTCAAGAAAAATATTCATGACGCTGTTATTAAACTATATGACAGCGTATTAACACTTAATGACATTTAATGACAAATTATATTTGTACCACTAGTTGAGGTCAAGAAAAATATTCATGACGCTGTTATAACACTATTTGACAGCGTATTAACACTTAATGACATTTAATGACAAATTATATTTGTACCACTAGTTGAGGTCAAGAAAAATATTCATGACGCTGTTATAACACTATATGACAGAGTATTAACAGTTATTGACATTTTAATGACAAATTATATTTGTACCACTGTAGTTGAGGTCAAGAAAAATATTCATGACGCTGTTATAACACTATATGACAGCGTATTAACACTTAATGACATTTTAATGACAAATTATTTGTACCACTGTAGTTGAGGTCAAGAAAAATATTCATGACGCTGTTATTAAACTATATGACAGCGTATTAACACTTAATGACATTTAATGACAAATTATATTTGTACCACTAGTTGAGGTCAAGAAAAATATTCATGACACTGTTATAAAACTATTTGACAGAGTATTAACACTTAATGGCATTTTAATGACAAATTATATTTGTACAACTGTAGATGAGGTCAAGAAAAATATTCATGACGCTGTTATAAAACTATATGACAGAGTATTAACACTTAATGACATTTAATGACAAATTATTTGTACCACTGTAGTTGAGGTCAAGAAAAATATTCATGACGCTGTTATTAAACTATATGACAGCGTATTAACACTTAATGACATTTTAATGACAAATTATTTGTACCACTGTAGTTGAGGTCAAGAAAAATATTCATGACGCTGTTATTAAACTATATGACAGCGTATTAACACTTAATGACATTTTAATGACAAATTATATTTGTACCACTAGTTGAGGTCAAGAAAAATATTCATGACACTGTTATAAAACTATTTGACAGAGTATTAACACTTAATGGCATTTTAATGACAAATTATATTTGTACCACTGTAGTTGAGGTCAAGAAAAATATTCATGACGCTGTTATAACACTATATGACAGAGTATTAACACTTAATGACATTTTAATGACAAATTATATTTGTACCACTGTAGTTGAGGTCAAGAAAAATATTCATGACGCTGTTATAAAACTATATGACAGAGTATTAACACTTAATGACATTTTAATGACAAATTATATTTGTACCACTGTAGTTGAGGTCAAGAAAAATATTCATGACGCTGTTATAACACTATATGACAGAGTATTAACACTTAATGACATTTAATGACAAATTATTTGTACCACTGTAGTTGAGGTCAAGAAAAATATTCATGACGCTGTTATTAAACTATATGACAGCGTATTAACACTTAATGACATTTTAATGACAAATTATTTGTACCACTGTAGTTGAGGTCAAGAAAAATATTCATGACGCTGTTATTAAACTATATGACAGCGTATTAACACTTAATGACATTTAATGACAAATTATATTTGTACCACTAGTTGAGGTCAAGAAAAATATTCATGACACTGTTATAAAACTATTTGACAGAGTATTAACACTTAATGGCATTTTAATGACAAATTATATTTGTACAACTGTAGATGAGGTCAAGAAAAATATTCATGACGCTGTTATAAAACTATATGACAGAGTATTAACACTTAATGACATTTTAATGACAAATTATATTTGTACCACTGTAGTTGAGGTCAAGAAAAATATTCATGACGCTGTTATAAAACTATTCGACGGAGTATTAACAGTTATTGACATTTTAATGACAAATTATATTTGTACCACTGTAGTTGAGGTCAAGAAAAATATTCATGACGCTGTTATAACACTATATGACAGCGTATTAACACTTAATGACATTTTAATGACAAATTATTTGTACCACTGTAGTTGAGGTCAAGAAAAATATGCATGACGCTGTTATTAAACTATATGACAGAGTATTAACACTTAATGACATTTTAATGACAAATTATATTTGTACCACTGTAGTTGAGGTCAAGAAAAATATTTATGATGCCGGTATAACACTATATGACAGCGTATTAACACTTAAAGACATTTTAATGACAAATTATATTTGTACAACTGTAGTTGAGGTCAAGAAAAATATTCATGACGCTGTTATAACACTATATGACAGAGTATTAACACTTAATGACATTTTAATGACAAATTATATTTGTACCACTGTAGTTGAGGTCAAGAAAAATATTCATGACGCTGTTATAAAACTATTCGACGGAGTATTAACACTTATTGACCTTTTAATGACCAATTATATTTGTACCACTGTAGTTGAGGTCAAGAAAAATATTCATGACGCTGTTATAACACTATTTGACAGAGTATTAACACTTAATGACATTTTAATGACAAATTATTTTAGTACCACTGTAGTTGAGGTCAAGAAAAATATTCATGGCACTGTTATAAAACTATTTGACAGAGTATTAACACTTAATGACATTTTAATGACAAATTATATTTGTACCACTGTAGTTGAGGTCAAGAAAAATATTCATGACGCTGTTATAAAACTATTTGACAGAGTATTAACACTTAATGACATTTTAATGACAAATTATTTTAGTAGCACTGTAGTTGAGGTCAAGAAAAATATTTATGATGCTGTTATAAAACTATATGACAGAGTATTAACACTTAATGACATTTTAATGACAAATTATATTTGTACCACTGTAGTTGAGGTCAAGAAAAATATTTATGATGCTGTTATAAAACTATATGACAGAGTATTAACACTTATTGTCATTTTAATGACAAATTATATTTGTTCCACTGTAGTTGAGGTCAAGAAAAATATTCATGATGCCGGTATAACACTATATGACAGCGTATTAACACTTAATGACATTTTAATGACAAATTATATTTGTACCACTGTAGTTGAGGTCAAGAAAAATATTCATGACGCTGTTATAACACTATTTCACAGAGTATTAACACTTAATGACATTTTAATGACAAATTATCGTTTTTCCACTGTAGATGAGGTCAAGAAAAATATTCATGACGCTGTTATAAGACTGTTTGACAAAGTATTAACACTTAATGACATTTTAATGACAAATTATATTGGTACAACTGTAGTTGAGGTCAAGAAAAATATTCATGACGCTGTTATAAAACTATATGACAGAGTATTTACAACTTAATGACATTTTAATGACAAATTATATTTGTACCACTGTAGTTGAGGTCAAGAAAAATATTCATGACGCTGATATAAAACTATATGACAGAGTATTAACACTTAATGACATTTTAATGACAAATTATATTTGTTCAACTGTAGTTGAGGTCAAGAAAAATATTCATGACGCTGTTATAACACTATTTCACAGAGTATTAACACTTAATGACATTTTAATGACAAATTATATTTGTACCACTGTAGTTGAGGTCAAGAAAAATATTCATGATGCCGGTATAACACTATATGACAGCGTATTAACACTTAATGACATTTTAATGACAAATTATATTTGTACCACTGTAGTTGAGGTCAAGAAAAATATTCATGACGCTGTTATAACACTATTTCACAGAGTATTAACACTTAATGAAATTTTAATGACAAATTATCGTTTTTCCACTGTAGATGAGGTCAAGAAAAATATTCATGATGCTGTTATAACACTATTTGACAGAGTATTAACACTTATTGACATTTTAATGACAAATTATATTTGTACAACTGTAGTTGAGGTCAAGAAAAATATTTATGACGCTGTTATAAAACTATTTGACAGAGTATTAACACTTAATGACATTTTAATGACAAATTATATTTGTACCACTGTAGTTGAGGTCAAGAAAAATATTTATGACGCTGTTATAACACTATTTGACAGAGTATTAACACTTAATGACATTTTAATGACAAATTATATTTGTACAACTGTAGTTGAGGTCAAGAAAAATATTTATGACACTGTTATAAAACTATTTGACAGAGTATTAACACTTAATGACATTTTAATGACAAATTATATTTGTACCACTGTAGTTGAGGTCAAGAAAAATATTTATGACGCTGTTATAAAACTATATGACAGAGTATTAACACTTAATGACATTTTAATGAAAAATTATATTTGTACCACTGTAGTTGAGGTCAAGAAAAATATTTATGACGCTGTTATAAAACTATATGACAGAGTATTAACACTTAATGATATTTTAATGACAAATTATATTTGCACAACTGTAGTTGAGGTCAAGAAAAATATTCATGACGCTGTTATAACACTATTTGACAGAGTATTAACAACTTAATGACATTTTAATGACAAATTATATTTGTTCAACTGTAGTTGAGGTCAAGAAAAATATTCATGACGCTGTTATAAAACTATATAACAGAGTATTAACACTTAATGACATTTTAATGACGAATTATATTTGTTCAACTGTAGTTGAGGTCAAGAAAAATATTAATGACGCTGTTATAACACTATATGACAGAGTATTAACACTTAATGATATTTTTATGACAAATTATATTTGTACCACTGTAGTTGAGCTCAAGAAAAATATTAATGACGCTGTTATAACACTATTTGACAGAGTATTAACACTTAATGACATTTTAATGACAAATTATATTTGTACCACTGTAGTTGAGCTCAAGAAAAATATTAATGACGCTGTTATAACACTATTTCACAGCGTATTAACACTTAATGACATTTTAATGACAAATTATATTTGTACAACTGTAGTTGAGGTCAAGAAAAATATTCATGACGCTGTTATAAAACTATTTGACGGAGTATTAACAGTTATTGACATTTTAATGACAAATTATTTGTACCACTGTAGTTGAGGTCAAGAAAAATATTCATGACGCTGTTATAAAACTATTTGACAGAATATTTACACTTAATTACATTTTAATGACAAATTCTATCTGTACCACTGTAGTTGAGGTCAAGAAAAATATTCATGACGCTGTTATAACACTATTTGTTTGAGTATTAGAACGTAATGACATTTTAATGACCATTTCAATTGTATCACTGGTAAAAAGTTGTCATTTATGTTGTCTTGGTAATGTCAAGTTGTCATGTCAAGTTATGATGTAATGGTTTATGACAAGTTGTCATAACAAAGACATTTCAAACAATCTTATCTTTGCAGTAAAAATGACATAATTGAACAAATGACACTTAATGACAATTGTCATAAACATGCACAAAATCTCCTTCATGTTCATGACACGTGTCATGTCATGATTATAAAGGTGTCATGTCTTATGAACACCCCTTCAAGTAAAGTGTTACCGTTATTTCCCTCTTACCCAACGCTATCTCATGGCAATTCGTACAGATTTTATGAGGTGGCTTGTTCGTATCAATTTGTATGATCACATCCATACATTTTTGTACAATTTGCCCCAGTGACGTTAGGGTTAGGGATGGGGTTTCTTTATGTAAGCAATAAGGTACGAGAGGGTGTTCTGTATCGTGAATATGTAACGGCTGAAGGGCGTTTTTAGGCACGATGTGAAGCATGAAAGCTCAAATAAAAACAACAAACCGATACGTGTGGTTGCTAAGGGCTCAGTGATAAACAGAACCGTTGGGTGAAGCGGTCATAGCCGTGTTTTATCGTGAATAAAGCACACCTACTGACCAATCAGAATCAAGGATTGGAACTAACCGTTTTATAATGTTTTTATGATAATCGTAAATTTTTTGCATTTAGCCAACTAGTAAAACATGTATGAATT
Source organism: Paramisgurnus dabryanus (assembly GCF_030506205.2). NCBI lineage: Eukaryota > Metazoa > Chordata > Actinopteri > Cypriniformes > Cobitidae > Paramisgurnus > Paramisgurnus dabryanus. The sequence goes on from NC_133340.1 coordinate 2,507,173, forward strand.
CTCGTGAGATCAGGCTGTTTTACCCTGCTGATGAGCTGAGTCCTTTCAGCCTCTAGAGCGGCACCGTGCTCTCGAAGCACTTCCAGTTCCTCCCGACAGGCATCTCTTTCTTCCACTGCCTTCTGCATCAGTTCCATCGGCTCATCTTGCCACCGTTGCGCCTCTGCCATGCTCCATTCCTCATCCTCTTCCATCTCGTCATGCAATACTCCTCTCTTCTCATTTTTCAGAGGCGATGCAATTATCTCCTCCACAGCCGAGCTGTATTCCTCTCCCGTCCTGAATGATGCATCTCCTTCGCACATCTCCTCCGTAGCGGCAGGCCCCTGATGCGACTCGAATCCTTTCATCATGCCGTTCTCAGCTTTGCTCACAAGTGTGTCGGATTGACTCTTTCTCTCCTCTTTCAAAGCAGGCCTGCGGTGTTCCTGAGACGAGAGCTCTTGTTGTGGGCCTGGAAGGGAGGCAGAAGAGATTGACGACACCTCAGTCTGTGTTTCAATGGAAGATGACCGTTGTTTTGCTCTGAAAAAAACCGAATAAAAAAAACGAAGATGACGCTCCATAACTGTAAAAATTTGTATTAACTAGCATATTTTATAGGATTATACCTTCTAAGAGTGTTGGAGATAGCGGTCAGGTTGATGAGGGGCAGCGGTGACCTGTCCGCTAGTGATCGGTTTGACTCTACACATAAATGAAATCTTGAAAGTTTAATATCTGTGATTCTCAAAATGTGCACATTGGAGTCGAGATTTAGAAAATTATGAGTGACCAGGAATAAAATGACCTGGTAAAATGTTAACTTAATATTTGTTTGGTTTTTAAATTTATTGTATATCTTTAACCAGCTTCATATTTTATATAAGAGCCCCCATGAAACTAAGGCGGCTTAAAGTTTGTGTATTTCGATTTTTGCCTTTTACCAGATTGGCCAAAGTCTGGTGGCTGTCTGGACAGGGTGAGTTGTGCATGACTGGTTGTTAGCTCTGCCTGAATGTCCTCAGTCTGTGTTTTCTGTAAGAAGGAGAGAAGATTATGATACAATCCATCCTGAACTACATTGTGCATTTTGCATAGCCCAAAGTTTGCTTTAATGAATCTAACTGCTTTATGTGCCTAAGGGGGCATGCACACCAAAGCTTTTACGCCCGCGGCCAGCGTATGTTTCAATTGTTTCCAATGGTAGTGCAGCATTTTTCCAAAAAGCCGGCAGCTAGTGGGTTTTTTTCGCTTGGCGGGTTTTGGGCGCTCAGCACTGAGCTCTGAGAGTTTAGAAATATTCAACTTTTGCACTGCAGCAGGCTTCGTGCACTTAACCAACCCAGAAGCCCTCGTGAAAGAGCAATCAGACCAATCAGACAAAAGAAGGGAGCAGTTCACACTGAGGGGCAACCTCTTTTCCTATTTTCGCCATGATGCTTGAGTTTGTCCCAAAACACCACTGCGAGGGTGCTCCCTCGTGGACTTGCGTCAAAGGTCCCTATGGTCTGCACTGCATGATGTCATCAAAGTGTGGACTCTGAGGAAGTCCACAAGTCCGGAGGGTGCCATTTGGGACAGGGCCATACTAGAAAGCTACAGGCAAGTGAATTTTTTTTATCAGGGTTGGAGCAAACTCCGAAGTTCGCCACCCCTGAGCTAGCTGATTCACTAGTAACGTTGATTTATTAGCATTAGCTAGCTGATTCACTAGAAGTGTTGATTCATTATTTAGCTGATTCACTAGTAACATTGATACATTAAGGGCCGATCACACTAGACTTTTCAATCCATTGACTTTCTTTCATACGCATGAAAAATTAATCAGACCGGAAACACAAGCTTGTGCGACGATATTTCACAGGTGGCTGCGTAGTTCAAGTCTGGAGAACTCTTACCTGCGAATTCGTATCACGTGGAGCATTGTGAACAGGACAAGACTGATATGTCACTGCATGACCTTTCTCTCTACTGAAAAGCACAAATGGACGAAGCCAGAGATCATATTGATGAGCTTTCTCCGCAGCAACGTCCGACAAATACTTGCATGCTCAAAGTCTAGTGTGACCGTGGCTTTAGCTAGCTAATTAACTAGTAGTAACTAGTAGTCGGCTCTCAAAGCTATTTTAAACATCAGATAAGGTGAATATTTTCTCTTTAATATAGTTGATGCTGAGTCATCATTAAGTAAATCATGACAAAAAAAATGCTAACCAATATATTTTCCATGTGTCCGCTATGTTAGCGATTATAACAACACTGTAAAAAAAATCCGTAGAAATTGCAGCTGGGTTGCCGGTAATTTACCGTAAATTTAAATTTATGTTATTTACTGGCAATATTTTGTTCAAAGTTGAATGAACATTTAACATTTACAAGTCTTTGTCTTTACAAAGTAAAACTAAAAAAACAGCATCAAGCAAAACATTCTGGGAAACAAAATCTGAAGCAAAAAAACAGAAAAAGGTTGATGATGATTTCTGGTTCCCAGAATGCTTTGCATGATGCTGTTATTGTATAGTTTTATTCTGTAAAGATAAAGACTTGTTAATATTTAAAATTTATTTAACTTTGAACAAACTCTTGCCAGTAAATAAAATAAATTTAAATCTACGGTAAATTACCGGCAACCCAGCTGCAGTAACATTGTAATTTCTACGGATTTTTTTAACAGTGAACCTAGCTAACAGTCATTACGTGTAAAATTAAGTTCAAATTTTAATGGTGGCTTGGTTGTAAACAACTCCAAAAACATTCCAATAAATAAATGGTTTTGAAGAAGATTATTAGGCTTTTCTTTGTGTACACATATCCCTACTAGTACAATTTTGGCTGTATCATTTTTCCCATTCAAAAATTGCTCTGGAGCAATTTTATGTTTATCGCCCCCCACTATAACAAATAAATTTACACCTATGATTATATTACTTCAATGCCATGGAAACTACTCATAATGCCGTTGCATTTACAGAAAATGTGAACATCTAGAAATGTTCATATAATATTCTTACCTCTGGTTCATTCTCTTCAGACAGACTCCTGACAGTGTTTCTCCGCCTAAACAAAACCAAAATAGTGGTATATAAAATCATCATAATGTTAAAATAAAAATACTTAAATGTGAAATTTTTTAAAACCAACAATATATTGTATTTTGGAAAAAAAATAAGTACATAAAATATAAGAGTTCCTTACCCCGATTCACAACGGTAAGCGTATAATAAGTAAGGAATAATTGACGACGCGCCATTGAATTATAAGAAAATAGGTGGCTAATTTTTATAATCATATGTTTTTGTAAGATTCACTTTTAGTTTGTACGTAATCCATACAGATGAGCAACTTCCTAAAACACTTACAAATTCCCATAAGATCATGCTGGAAAATACGTATAGTAACGGATAATCTAGCAGTTGTCAAATGCTAAATTTATTTCTAAGGTTGACCTTCTGGAGTCACTGATGGATGAGTTTCTCCTAAATGAGTTTAACAGTTCAACTTACTGGCGTTTAAATGGTTTAGGGTACGGCTTCTGGTCTTCCTCTTCATCATCTAGTTCCTCTTCTACTAAACAGCTCCTGTGTAAGGCTTAGAGTTAGATGACTATTCAGGCTATTCAAACACTCTCTGAAAAAAGGTATAAAAGTTGTCACTGAGACAGAACCTAATATGTACCATTTTGGGGTACTTTAAGGTACCAATATGCACCTTTTAGTGTACTTTTTGAAAATATGCCACACCAGTGACAATAATAAAAAAATTGAAGTTAATAAAGCTAAAAAAAATTCATTTTGGGGTTACCACAAGAAATTTTTAAGTTAATCCAACTTTCACTCCTAACCATATATTTTACACAGTTATTGTTATTTATACCTTGGTCCTTCATCTGGTAATTTTCTTTTATTGGTACATAAAACATATCTTTCCATTTGGCATAAGATCTCAGTTTTCTGATATATTGTAGTGTTGTGTATTCATTTTGTTGTTTATTTAGATTTTTTATTTTAAATTTATTTATTTACATACTAATGTAAATAAACCTCTGCAATTCTCCGGGAAAACCTGACTTAAATGAAGTGCTAATGCTAAAAAACAATGCTACCAGTGAATCAGCTAGCTAATGAATCAATGCTACCAGTGAATCAGCTAGCTAATGAATCAAAACTTTTAGTGAATCAGCTAGCTAATGAATCAACACTTTTAGTGAATCAGCTAGGTAATGAATCAACACTTTTAGTGAATCAGCTAGGTAATGAATCAACACTTTTAGTGAATCAGCTAGGTAATGAATCAACACTTTTAGTGAATCAGCTAGCCAATGAATCAAAACTTTTAGTGAATCAGCTAGCTAATGAATCAAGACTTTTAGTGAATCAGCTAGGTAATGAATCAACACTTTTAGTGAATCAGCTAGCCAATGAATCAAAACTTTTAGTGAATAAGCTGGCTAATGAATCAACACTTTTAGTGAATCAGCTAGCTAATAAATCAACACTTTTAGGGAATAAGCTAGCTATTGAATCAACACTTTTAGTGAATCAGCTAGCTAATGAATCAAAACTTTTAGTGAATCAGCTAGATAATGAATCAACACTTTTAGTGAATAAGCTAGCTAATGAATTAAAACTTTTAGGGGCGGTTTCCCGGACCAGGATTAGCTTAATCCAGAACTAGGCCTTCGTTTAATTAGGAAATATAATTAGTTTTAACAAACATGCCTTACTAAAAACATTACCTGTGTGCATTTTGAGGTAAAACAAAGGGCACTGATGTATTTTAAGATATGTAAGTGCAAGTTGTTTTCAGTTTGGAGAGCTCGTAAAACTGTTTAAGTCTAGGACTAGTCTAATCCCTGTCCGGGAAACCGCCCCTTAGTGAATAAGCTAGCTAATGAATCTACACTTTTAGTGAATAAGCTAGCTAATGAATCAATACTTTTAGTAAATCAGCTAGCTATTGAATCAACACTTTAAGTGAATCAGCTAGCTAATGAATCACTATTTAGGTGAATCAGCTAGCTAATGAATCAACTCTTTTAGTGAATCAGCTAGCTAATGAATCAACACTTTTAGTGAATAAGCTAGCTAATGAATCAACACTTTTAGTAAATCAGCTAGCTAATGAATCAACACCTTTAGTAAATCAGCTAGCTAATGAATCAACACTTTTAATGAATAAGCTAGCTAATGAATCAACACTTTTAGTGAATCAGCTAGCTAATGAATCAAAACTTTTAGTGAATCAGCTAGATAATGAATCAACACTTTTAGTGAATAAGCTAGCTAATGAATTAAAACTTTTAGTGAATCAGCTAGCTAATGAATCAACACTTTTAGTAAATCAGCTAGCTAATGAATCAACACTTTAAGTGAATCAGCTAGCTAATGAATCAACACTTTTAGTAAATCAGCTAGCTAATGAATCAACACTTTAAGTGAATCAGCTAGCTAATGAATCAACACTTTAAGTGAATCAACTAGCTAATGAATCAACACTTTAGGTAAATCAGTGAGCTAATGAATCAACTCTTTTAGTGAATCAGGTAGCTAATGAATCAACACTTTAAGTGAATCAGCTAGCTAATGAATCAACACTTTTAGTAAATCAGCTAGCTAATGAATCAACACTTTAAGTGAATCAGCTAGCTAATGAATCAACACTTTTAGTAAATCAGCTAGCTAATGAATCAACACTTTAAGTGAATCAACTAGCTAATGAATCAACACTTTTAGTAAATCAGCTAGCTAATGAATCAACACTTTAAGTGAATCAACTAGCTAATGAATCAACTCTTTAGGTAAATCAGTGAGCTAATGAATCAACTCTTTTAGTGAATCAGCTAGCTAATGAATCAACTCTTTTAGTGAATCAGGTAGCTAATGAATCAACACTTTTAGTGAATCAACTAGCTAATGTTAATTAATCGATGCTACTACTGACTCGGCTAGCTAATGCTAATAAATCAACATTGATACTATGTATCAGAGCCTGCCAAGTGAACAAAATGTACAAGTTTTGGAAAGTGACTGACTGCAGTACTCACAACACATCTTCTATTGCAACTGTGCCCTTTGGATCCTCTTTCTTTCGCTTGTAGCGGATTTCGTTCCAGTACTCCTCCAACTTAATACTGAGATTGTGCATCGTCTTCCTGTACAAAAATAAAGCCTCAACGTCATAGTTTAAAGTGAGCACACTACTAGTGTCCCTTAAGAAAATTATCCATGGTTTTACTACAGTTAAAACAAAAAAAATCATGGCTACTGTAGTAAAACCATGGTTACCACAAAATTTCCATGGTTTTCAAAAACCATAGTTTTGCTGATAGTAATCAATACACCAAAAAACATGGTTACTACACTGTTACCACAATAAAACCATGGTTAATTTGTTAAACAGTATCGGTTCAACTAACCTGTATTTATCGGTGTCATCAAAGTCCTGCTTATTGTGAGTGGGTTGGAGAAAATTACACTCAATAACGCCAATGACTCCCACACCTTTCCTTTCAGTCTGCAACAAATGCAAATCAAATTGGAATGAAAATTAGATGATAAAAGTCAAATAAAAATTATGATATTAGAATAAATATGTTTTTAGGGAGCAGTTCTGGTTACCTTACTTTGGCAGCTCACTTTCACATATGGTTTTATTAGCCTGTTTTTATGGTACATCATAATCCCATAATGCTCTTTGCTTCTGGTGTTGTAGCCAAAGGTGATCCGTACTCGCTTGTTCTGAGTGCTGAGTTAAGTAAAATATTGAGGAAAAACTGGTGTGTGTGTTCTCCACAAAACGTTTTAAGGATACAAGGAATGATGGTCTGTAGTTGTCTTGTGCGATAAGAGCCAGACTTTTGCATATCAGTTGGGTTTTAACTCGCTGCCCACGAACAATAATTTGCATGCGAGGCTTTAGGTATAAAATGCTACAGTATGCCTATAATAGAAAACAAAAGAAGCAAGAAATCTCATCAACTTATCTGATCTAATCTTTTATTTAGTTTTATGTGTCGATTCTCAGCACGACCTGATTGTGCCGATTGGAAGATGTTCCTGGGTCAACGTATTGTTTTGACCCTGAAACATTTCTGTAAAAAAAACCTTATCATAACTTATTCCTAAAATAAGAGGGAAATTATAAGTGTATAACAGTGGTGTAGAAGCATCTAACCCTGGTTGTGAGCTGAAACCTCACATTAACTGTAAACTAATCCCTCAAACCTGGTTGGTTGGAATGTTGTTGAGGAACTCTCACTTGGCAAAATCAAGAAGGCACAGACTCTCTAAAGGTATTATGTGTCTTGTTAGGATATAAGTACTCTTTTTTTATCCCTTCTCAATATCCAGAGATGACGGCAGTATTTATAAGCAAGCTTTTCCTGGGTTGATTCCTTCGAATGGCTCTGCAGTGCTATCAAAGCATTGCTCTGTTTATCTGAGCATCTAGATCTGCCTGATAAAGCAACATTGACTCCAAAGGCATTAGTTTGAAAAATTTCACCTTTAACCCTCACAAGGTCCTTACAATATGACCCCATCCAACTTTTCCTTAGTTAAAAAATGGTTCCCCTCATCTCAGTGAAATAAGTGACTTTGTGACTCTTCTACCTTATAAATATTCACATATAAAACTAGGCTTCTGAAGGTTTGTAAAATAAAAGTATACAAATTTGGTCTTTGGGGTCAATATGACCCCACATTGAAAATGAATGGGAAATGCGAGGAAAAAAATATTTTGTAAATCCTTTCTACATTGTAAAGTTAATTAATATTTTTTACACTTGGTTTATTAAAGGTGACCTCTTATGACCCTTTTTACATGACATTAAATTATTATTTTATGGTGTCCACAGTGTGTTTATGTGAAGTATTAGCTCAAAATAACCCACAGATGTGTGTGTCCCTTTAAATGCAAATGAGCTGTTGCTTTAAGTATCACTACTGTGCATCAGATATCACTGAAATAAGTGTCCCAAAATGAAAAAGTGAAAACTAAAATGAAAAGTGTTAGGAAGCAGACCATGCATTTTAACCAGTTAGAAACTTTCTCTAAACGTGAATCATTTTGTGCATATGTTGGTTAAATAAAAAAAGTAAGTTACCTGGTTGTCGTAAATCTTTTGTTAATTCGACTTAAAAATATTAGGTGTTAATATTTTTACAGAACTTTTTAAGTCAAATCAACTTAAAATTTTAAGGTAACCTGCTTTTTTAAGTTGAACCAACAAATAATTGAATACAGTGCACAAAGTGTTAAAGTTTGCAAAAAAGGAGTCAGTCCATTGTTGCGCTCACCCGTAATGAGTATTCACTCTCCGGGATCATGATGAGACCGCTGTTACCCCTCCCATTGATGAAGTTTGCTCTGATCTGTATGTCGTATTTATCGGTGTCAAAGTCAAATTCGGTATCACCATTTGTGGACCTGAAAACACAGATTTATGTACAAATCATCATACAATCCCATCAGTCAATCTGTTTATTAATGTTTTTGTCTGTCTCCATTTAAAGAGGCAGGGCATACGTGCGCAAATTCCATATGATGATCCGTGTTCCTGTGGGGCCGGTGGCGCTGATGGCTCGGAGCTCTGTGAACAGCTCTTTTTCCGAGCTAAAGAGTGAATGCTTGAGGATCGCTCTCAGACTGGCTCCATCCTCCACGCTAGTAAGGTCAAAGGTCAAGAGTTTAGTATATGCAAAAAAACATGCATCAGGGTAATGTTAATGCTTGGGAAATATATGCAAATGTGATCTTGCCTATGAAATCTAGGCTAAAGTCTCAATCTATTTATTGAATTCAATCTTTGTCTTACCAGGCAAAATTAAATATATCAAGGTTATATTTTCACAGAATGTTATTTACATTATGATTTTATTGTAATAACAGTAAATCACAAAAAATGTCTAAAGCTGGGTTTCCAAAGGTAGGGTCACATATGCATTAAATATAAATCAGAAACACAGTAAATTGGAATCTGTGCTGGGCCTAATATGACAGCAAAACTTCTTTGTAAGACTTGTGCATCAGTGTTTATGTAACAATAAATGTAAAGTACTGGTTATGTCCGTCACGTCTAAACGTGATGATGGGCACCATGACTCGCTGGGCTCCGATGGCTTCAAGGTAAGACTGGGAGAGGAGACCCACACTCATTGTGTCTCTGGTCTTGGTGAAAACGATTGCATCTTTCCCCAGACGCATGGAACCTGATTTGAACCCGTTACCATAAACGCCGACTGGAATGTGACCTCTAACTGCTTTCTTCTCACTGAATCCAAAGCTTGAAAAAAAATCAAAAGAGTAATATGTTAACATGCATTCATCATAAATCTGATCATAAAATAATTTATTCGTTGTTACAAAACTTGTAATATATTTATTGTCAAATGTTTCAAAAATGCCTCATCTGTTGAATGTTTTTTAATTATGTGGCAAATTTTCACTGAAAATAAAAAATTTGTTAGTTCAACTTAAAAAAAATAAGTTACCTGGTTGCCTTAAAAGTTAATTCAAATAAAAAATATTAGTTAACTCAAAAAACCTTCTGTAAAAATGTTGTGTGAACCAATATTTTGTTAAGTTGAAATAACTCTAATGTGAACCAATGTAATTTTCTATAACTTGGATTTATACATTGCAGTAATGTAATTTTCATCAAAATCAAACACCACATCAGTTGAATGTATTATAGTTTAATCATGTCTGTTGAATGCAATCAAACTCTTTTTGCTGGAATTATCATAGTTACATTAAACCAATGTGATTTTCCTCAAACTTAGCTTTATTACATTGACTTAATGTAAGTTTCATTAAAATCAAACATATCTTTATTATATTTAATATAAGATATTACACTGACCCAAACCAAAGCGGTCACAAATAATTGAATGTATTTTCTTGAGTATGTCATTATTTTAATAAATTAAATACTTTTTTCAAAAACAAATTAACACATATATTTTTTTATATTTTTACAAACATTTTTTAAATATAAGCAGTATATTTTAAATTATTAATTAAACAGCAATTAAATCAAATTACAGTAAATTACAACAATAGACGTGTCTTAAAAATATATAAATATGACAGAAATAAGGTTAACATAAAGAGGCACAATAACAAAGGCTTGATAGTATTGACGGGAAGGGTTTTATTAACCTCAATATGCAATTCAACCATGTTGGTGCAAGTTCGACCCTGTTAAAAACAGAAGAATGCATAAGAAAAACAACACCGTTTATGCTTTCAGTGGGGGCAGTCAACTTCATTTATACATTTTTATTGACTTAAAAAATATATGTAATAATAATCAATAGTATCAATGACTCACATAAGTCACATATTTTTTAAAGAAAATATAGAATTTTTAACGGATAAGTTCAGAAAGTGAGTATAAAAACTATCGATTATAGATAAAAAAAAAAACATTTATACAAACCTGGTTTCTGAGGTCCATTCTGAGGCAATTCAAAACTCTGGCGTCAGGTAGCGTAACGACAAGCGCAGTATGGGGGGTTTGGGCACACAACTCACATTTAATTGATTCATTCGAATAACTCATTACATGTACAACCTGTACAAGTGACATTTCTTTAGTAACTAAATTACACAAATAACTTAAGATATTTGAAAGTTTTTGTAATCAAGCAGATCTGGGGCATCACTGACTTCCACATATAATTTTTTCCTACTATGGAAGTAAATGGTGCCCCATGTCCGTGGCATTATGTACTCATAAAAATGACTTGAATAGCCAAAGCCAATGCTTGTTTAATGGTAAAAACTTCATACTGCCAAAAAATGACTTCATGACTCTCTTGAATCGCAGAATAAGAGCTGTTGTGTTTCGTGAGCTCATGCATTTATGTATGTAATTATAGAAATCAGGCTTAGATTCACACACTTTTAGTTGCAGCAGCACTCAGGTGAATGGTCGTGCTGTGGTGCTTTGTACCTGAGCATCTTATGTAGTTTAGCTCTGGTCAAACCCACCCCATTATCTGTAAAAGAGAGACAGTCTAGGCCTTTGATGCGTGTCCAGTCTATCCAAATCTGTCTCGCGTGAACATCCGGGTCATATGCATTATCTGCAATTAAAAAATAACATAAATACACTAATTCATTGTTTGGAACCCATTATTTTAACATGTAAAAGGTTGATAACAGAACTCACCAATTAATTCAGCTATGGCACTAAAGGGCCAAGTGTGACTTGTGGAATTAGAATGTAGAAATTTAGGACTGATCTGGATTAAAAAAAAAGATAACATTTTAAAGCATTGTGGCTTTACACACTGAAAAAATTATTCATTTAATTTACTAAATTTTTTTTAAGGTAAGTGGTTGCAATCAATTTATTTAAGCTACATTAAAACAAAAAAGATTAGTAAAATAAAATAAAAACTTTTGTTTAAATGCAGCTTAAATAAATTAATTGCAACCACTTACCTTAAAAAATTCAGTAAATTAAATGAATAATTTTTTTTCAGTGCACTGTATGACAGTGTTTGGTAAAAAAAAAAAGTTATAAAAAGTTTTAAAATCAGATTCAAGGATTTACAATATTTATAAATTATCTTTAGCATAAGATAGTATTTGTTTACATTAGTTAATGCAATAAAATCTTAAAGGCGGGGTGCGTGATCTCTTAAACCCAATGTTGAAATTTGAAATCACCTAAAAAACACGCCCCTACCCAAATAGAATCTGGACCTTCTTTTGATAGACCCGCCCCACACATATGCAACCCAGGCAACGATGTCGGTTAGTAGACACGCCCCTTTCTGCTGATTGGCTACAAGTGTGTCTTGGCACTCAGCCCGACTCCCTTTTCCAAAGTGTTTTTCAAAAAATCATGCACCCCGCCTTTAAGTTAAAAACTATTAACATAAAAAAATTTGAAGTTTTTATGGAAAAAAGTAAAAACGCTAATTGGCTAACTCTGAGAAACCTTGAAATTTATGGTTAAAAACTGTAGTACATTTAACATAATATTACATTTTATTTTATGCTCAAAATATCTATTTTATTCAACTAGATTTTACATGTACTTTTGCAGTCAAATATTTTTTAAACTATGTTTTCTATAAGCTAAAATACAAGTCACTGTAAATTGTATGCTGAAAAACAAAGGGTTTGGTTCGTCCTTTTAAACCCAACGCTGGGTTACTTTTTTTTTTTAGAGTTTATGAAGAATCTAAATGCCGATCACGACAGACCCAAGACTAAAAGACTGTTTTGCCAAATGTGAGACAAGATCTGCATGTAAATCCTAGAATAAATTCTGTAATTTCAGAATTATGGGCGTTTCACACGGTACGCGCCAAGTGGCGCAACGCCCACGTTTTGCTGCTTTCCGCACGTCTTATATTGAAAATTAACTAGACACTTGCGACTGCCACGTACCGTGTGAAATGTCCATAATTTATTCATTAGCAAAAACAAACAATTAGGTAGCGGAAATTTTTTTTTTAAACATAAAGTGGTGAATAACCATAAAGTAGAAAAACCCATGTGGGGAAGTTAAAACATGTTTTACACCACAAATGCATGTATAATAAATTACTATCTGAATAAAATATAAGCATATGAAGCAAAATGTTAATTTCTAAACAAAACAAGAAAAACACATTTAAATCTGTAAAAACAAATGATAGCTTTACCTTACTGCCTCCTTCCCCTGCTTCAATTATTTTTGAATCCAATTTTTATCCAAACACAGAGGTGCATAATATATAAATGCATGTTACTTACTGTGCTGAGAGGAATAAAACTTTGTCTATTAGTGGCCATTTGTGCAGAAGGATCGATGTAAGATAGATTACAGAAAGCCTGTAGTTTGTTCACTTGTATGAAGGGACTTCTACTGCACATGTCCAGAAATAGAGAGCGCTCTGTTTTCGTACTCCAGCTATGCACACGCTGAGACTCTGCACATATAGTATTGTTGTCGCAGATAAATGCTGGTATGTACGGGTAACCTGATACATCATTCTCTGGCTTCTTGAAAATCCAAGTCTATAGGCAGATGCTTTACACTTTGCCATTGTGTAAATATACTAGACCAACAAGGCTTATTAGCTTGCATTCAATTGTGATTCTTTTGGTTATTTAGTTTTATATGCAAGACCAATTTTCCACTTTGGTGGACAGTAAAGATATACAACAAAAAAACAATTCACTTTGTTTCGTTCTCTGTGGATTTTTTATGCATCATTATATGATAAGAGAAACATTTATTTTAGTTTATAACTAAGTATTATTAGCAAATTTGTTTAGCACACAATTTATGATGTCAACGCAAAATTAAAGAATACATTTATTAAGTGCTTAATCTTGTTTTGTACCAACACACTATATTTATTATAAAGTTGAACAAAACTGACTCTTAATGTTTTTTTCACATGCTGTTTTAGCCACCGACTATGTGTGACCAATAGAAAGCTGATCCAATATTACATTTCACATGCATGATGTTTACAACATGAAATTGCACAATACACAAACATTAAAGTAACTCTGAATAAGTTGACTACCTGAGTTGTTTTATCAAAGCTTCAGTCTGAGTTCAGGTCTATATAACATATTTTCAAACTAGACTGTCTGAATATGAAGGAGTAAAATATCCATAAAGATGTGGGAGTGTCTAAACTCGACTCCAACATTATGAAACGCAATCGACCTCCCTCTCACCACGGCTGAACTTTCAACTCCGACACAAACTGTCCATGGGGCTCTTTTGCCCCCGCGGGCAGCAGTGCTAAGTACACTGGAGTGACAGCACCCTCATCTGGTGACTTTGTTGCATTTGGCCCAGCCATGTCAGTTCTGACCCATCCAGGACAGCATGCATTGCACAGGATCTCATCTCCAGGCCTCTCTTTGGTCAGATTTCGGCCCAGGATCCTAGTCAGGGTGGTGAGGCCGGTTTTGGAGATCCCATACGCAGAACTGGGCCAGCCTCGTTCAGAGTGGAGACCTGCCTGGGCATCACTAACGAATCGCTCCATCAACCCGACCAGTTCCTCCTCGGTGATGTCGTCGCTACGGAAACGGGCCTGGAGTTCTGGACTACACTTGCCCAAAGCCATAGAGCTCATCATGCTGGAGACATTCACCAGCCTACCTATGAAGACATAGGAGAGCCAGTTACACAAATGGATTTGGTACGCTTTTATCCAAAGCGACTTGGGCTTAATTCAAGGTATATGTGTGTGTTTTTTTAGCGTACGACCTTTGTGATACTAGCAAAAAAGGCAACAGAGACAAGAAAAGCAAGACCAGCCAGTTTTTTTTACATGACTCACCTCCAGGTTTGATAATGGGCAAGAAGACATTGCACATATCTCTGGTGGCAAAGAAATTGGTCTTTAATGTCACATCCGCCTGAATTCCAAATGCTGTTGTATCTGCATCTGCAAAAAAAAAATTTTTTGTTTTTTATCATTTTATTTAATGATGATATCACGCATGTTAAAAAATAAACTATTTCCTACTTTTGAAGGCAATTCCAGCGTTGTTGACGAGCACGTCCAAGCCCCCGTACTTCTCTTTGAAGAAGTCTCGTGCAGTACGAATGCTGTTTGGGTCATTAATATCCAGCTGATGGAAAAGGGGTGAGAGACCCTCTTTCTTCAGACCCTCCACCGCCGCGTTTCCTCGTCCCACATCCCGGGCTGACAAGTACACGTCCCCGGCGTATTGCTTACACATTGCCCGCACGATAGCGAGCCCGATGCCTTTATTTGAACCAGTGACCAGGGCTACTTTGGTGTTGCTCATTGTCGGTGCTCCTGCACAGTGGATATAATAAAAATAAGTATTAAATAATATGCATTAAGTATTTTACAAAACATACGCAAAGATTAAAGTTAACACAAACCTGTTTGTGTTCACTGAATGAACAAGTCGACGTTTTCAGAAAACACTTTCGCTTTGCGACGTAAAGCGCATGCGCGTATGTATGCGCGCTTGCATAAAAGCACTCGATGCTCGATATCTATAACATATGCATCAAATTTTGCTTATACATTAAACGCTATTTATGTAGAAGGAGGAATAAATGCGATCTACAAACACGACTGTTTTTATACTTTATTTTTTGCAAGTATAAAACAAAAAATATTGATACAGTATCAAACAATCTTGGATGACATAAATACAATAAGTATAAAGCAGGGAAGAAAGGCAACCATTTGAAAACAAAGAAAAAGCAAAAAATAAAATAAAATACACAGGTAATAAGCGACTTGTGTAACATTCGTCAAATCATTATACAAATTCACAAATATGACACTTTTTTATTATTATTTTTTTGTGTGTTATAATTAAATAATTTATGGAGGACCACAAGAGTCATGCAAAACGTAATAAAGAACTTTAATATTTAATAACTACCTGGACAATAAAAATAGCAATTAATAAATTTGTTTAAAAATGCATTAATTAATCTATAAATAAATAGACAATAAATAGACATTATGTAACAGTTTATTAGGCAATAAAAAGTGAGATTATAAAATAATGTAGAAATGATATATTAATCCATTAATAAATAGTTCAAATTAATATAACAATTTACAAAAACAACATAAAAGACTCAATAAGGTCATCATTTTAAATTGCATTTACAAATTCTTAATTAAATAATGGAATTTCAAAATGTATTTCAAAAAGCGATTTAAAAAGATGAATAAATAACTGGATTTATAAATTTAACTACAAATACAGGTTTAAATTAGGCATTTAAAAGGGCATTTCGTTTAACATTTCTGTTTTCATTTTCCAGATGGTTCTCCTTATTCTTTTCGCTATTCGATTTGCTTTTCGTTTTAGCCTCTCTATTTAGCTTTTCCGTGACTCTTTGGGTCCTCATCCGAGGTCTATAAATCTGCGCATGACGTGCAAACAGAGCCAATCAGCGAGCTTGTTACATCCACCTGGCCATAGATAATTTGCATTTCTCATTTGACCATTTGCAAGGACCCAAAGAGATCATTAAGGTCACAAAGAAATTTTTTATTTGGAAACTGTTGAGGAAAATTTACATTTAAAAACCATTTTTACACTTAACACCGATTGGTTGGCACACCGTGACGTCAACAAGACGGAAGCACATAGATACGGAAGGCGTGTTCGACTGCACACTGTTTGTGCAGACCGTCGGTTCATGACACTATAATACCGCGAGAGCGATTTGAAAGCGGTCCTTTCGTGCCAATCTCGCGGTACAGTTACGTCATTCTCCAATCGGTCTGTGCGCAAGCGCAGATTCACCTAATTTTGAACACTCGTGTACCCTCGTGGTTGTTTGTGTTCATTATTTTACTGTAGTTTATAATGACATTATGCACGATACAAGTTTCGATTGCTATGTTTTAATATGGACAAACCCGGGCGTCGTTGTGGTAGAAGAGCAAGGAGCAAAAGACGACGAAAAAAACGCGATAATGTCCCACAAGGTACTGTTTGTGTTTATATGAAAATGTGATTGTTTAAAATAAGACGCGTGTAAACGCTTAATTTGCGATTTGCTCCTGTAGTTACGCTTTCTCACGAGGCTCAGTTTGTTCATTTGAGGAAATGGCTGAATGAAAGATGGTTTACTTCTCAGTCTCTCATCCCTGTCAACTTCCATGGTACGTTAAGTGTCTGTTATAGGTGTTTATAATGTACATTCGGGAACATAAGTAGTAACCTTACAAAAAAAAATTTCCGTTCAGATACAGGACGGGGGCTTATGTCTACTCGCGCTATCAAGGTAATATCAAAACAAATAAATGTTGACAACAACATGTTGTATGCTCTTCCTCTGTCTCTGGATAAAAGCGTCTGCTTAATGAATAAATGCATTGCATTGGTTATTTTTAGTTACATTTTGGTAATATAGTAACGTGATGTGTAATGAATCTGTTTTACTTCCATTGAAGGCTAATGGCAAGGTGATTTCCTTACCCGAGAACTGCTTACTGACCACCAGAACAGTGCTTAGAAGTTACATGGGGGATTATATAAAAAGGTATTGAATTTACCACATACTAACACATTTTATCAATAATTTTTTGTTTCTTTATCAATTGAATTTCACTCTTTTTCCTTTCAGTATGCAGCCGCCAATATCTCCTCTCCTGGCTCTTTGTTGTTTCCTCATTGCTGAGAGACATTTTGGAGATGCATCAGACTGGAGTCCATACATCAATATCCTTCCAAAGACATACACGTGCCCTGTGTACTTCCCCGATGACATCATTGGCCTCCTGCCTGGGAGTCTCCGGAAAAAAGCCGCAGAGCAGAAAGAAAAGTTTCAGGATCTCTATTCCTCCTCGCTTACGTTTTTCCGTTCCCTCCAGCCACTTTTTAGCCAGCCAGCAGAGAAGCTGTTTACCCAGGATGCACTGCGGTGGGCTTGGTGCAGCGTTAACACTCGTACGGTGTATATGGAGCATTATCAGAGTAACTATCTTTCCCGGGAGAAGGACGTTTATGCGCTCGCACCGTACCTTGACCTGTTGAACCACTGTCCTAACGTCCAAGTAAGAGCATGTAGACCTCAAAAAGCGGTCATGCTAAGCTGTTATTATTTATTTATAATCGAAAAGATTATGTTTTTATAATTGATGGAAGTGTGCTATTGTATACTTTGTTTACAGGTTGAAGCCAGCTTTAATAAAGAAACCCGCTGCTATGAGATTAAAAGTGTTAAAGGCTGTAAAAAGTTCCAGCAGGCGTTCATCAACTACGGACCTCATGACAACCATAGACTGCTTTTGGAATATGGCTTTGTCGCTCCTGACAATCCCCAAAGTGTAGTATATGTTGATTTAGGTGAGAAATATTCATTTTAGAAAATTAAATGTTATTATGTAGCCAGTTGATTAATGTGATACATTTGTGAAATCCAGGCTAAAGTTAGGAGCATCAAAGTTTATTTTCAATCATTGATTTCACATTGACTTTAATCTTTGACATAACCTTACTCAGGCAATATAAAAGATATCAATTTTATGTTGAAAACAGGAAATCACACAAAATCTGGATTGGGTCAGAAATGTGGACAAATATGTTAATATATTTATTCAAAGTCACATCTATCGTCTGTGTGCTGTATTTTTCAGAAGTTCTACAATTGTGCTATGATAAAAGAGACAAACAGCTAGCACAGAAACTACTGTACCTAAAGGACAATGATTTTCTAAGGTGAGTTAGTTACATGTAGATTATTTTAAAAACAGACTTTTATTCAATCATTGCATTTTATTGCCAGCACACTTGTACTGTCTCATCATGTCTAGGACGTTAAAGGTGCAATGTGGGACTTTTAGAAGGATCTTGACAGAAATGCAAAATATTATACACAACTATATTATCAGTGGTGTATAAAGACCTTACAAAATGAACTGTATCGTTTTTATTACCTTTAAGGAATATTCCATTTTCTTAAAAGAAAAATCCAGATAATTTACTCACCAAAATGTTGATGTCTTTCTTTGTTCAGTCGAGAAGAAATTATGTTTTTTGAGGAAAACATTGCAGGATTTTTCTCATTTTAATGGACTTTAATAGAGCCCAACATTTAATACTTAACTCAACACTTAACGGTTTTTTTCAACGGAGTTTTAAAGGACTCTAAACAATCCTAAACGAGGCATAAGGGTCTTATCTAGCAAAACGATTGTCATTTTTGACAATAAAAATAATAAATATACACTTTTATAGCACAACTTCTCGTCCAGATCCGGTCGCGATGCGTCAGCGTGACCTCACGCAATACGTCATGACGTCAAGAGGTCACAGAGGACGAACGCGAAACTCCGCCCCAGTGTTTACAAGTGTGTTGAAAGAGGACCGTTCCTACGTTGTTGTATGTCAACTGATACTAATTAATGTCTTTGTGTCAGTTTATTGTTTACAATGGTCCGCAAATGTGCGTTTTATATATGTAACACATGACCTTTCTACGTCACTACGCATTTACGTTAGGTCACGCTGGATGAGAAGTTGTGCTTTAAAAGTGTATATTTGTTATTTTTATTGTCAAAAATGACAATCGTTTTGCTAGATAAGACCCTTATGCCTCGTTTGAGATCGTTTAGAGTCCTTTGAAACTAAGTTAAGTGTTGAGTTAAGTGTTAAATGTTGGGCTCTATTAAAGTCCATTAAAATGAGAAAAATCCTGCAATGTTTTCCTCAAAAAACATAATTTCTTCTCGACTGAACAAAGAAAGACATCAACATTTTGGATGACATGGTGGTGAGTAAATTATCTGGATTTTTCTTTTAAGAAAATGGAATATTCCTTTAAAAAGAGTCGTTTTTATCTACATACACCGCGGGTTTCCTTACATTAAAGTTGCCGCCAATGTTTCTACAGTAGCCCCTTATCGGACAAACTGTTCTATAGAGCGTGTTTCGTCCCTATGTTGTTTCAGACGACAACATGTTTGCGGCAGCTACCGTATGCATTTTGAAATTGAGGGGTGAGCTGTGGACTAGAGGTCTTCACAGGTCCACTATGCTGCGTTCCAGGTAGGTTTTTGAGCCAGTAAATCACGACTTCAAATCCACTACCCAGAACTGGGAGTACCAGGCTACCTGTAACCCGTGTTTTTCCAAACGTCTACCCGTGAAAGTGCACTGGTACCGCAGTCAAACCCATGACTTCCCACCCGTGAACTCGTATTAGGTCGATGTACTCCCAGTTCAAAGTCGTGAGTCATGGTTTTGAAGTCGAGATTTACGGGTTACAGGTTGCCTTGAACGCGGCATTAGATCAGAAAACCCGAGGTCGAACCCGAGCGGGTATAATAATAGCAGAATCACGTAATTTAAAAAGAATGCGTTTTTGCAGAACGGACCCGAGATTACCTGAATTCTTTTGTGTGCGCATTGAGTCCTTTTCCAACCCCTCTTTTGTTTGCCAATAGCGCTTGTGATATTGTGTGGCTAACAGTAGGTTAATTTTTCGGGTGTAATTTGCTCGGGTTTTTCTCGGGTTGGGTCTTTCTTTAAAAAAAAAAAAAGATTAATGCACGTGCAAAATGCTTTCGGGTCAGTTACATTTCTGTGGACTTGAGAAGATCTCTATCTTTTTTCAATGCGTAGGGAAATAGGGAAAACATGGAAGTGTTTGGTGGCTTCTAAATTCATCCCTGTTTGGATCCTATGGAATGAATGGGGCTAGGCTAAATGCTCACACATTCACAACACGCTGTACAAAGATTAAGTGCATGCATTAAAAAAAGATAGGTATGCATTAATTTGTCTAAGTTGAGCTAAGAACATAGTAAAAATTAAAAAAAAACGTTTTCCTTTAACTAATGACACTAAGAAATTGTTCTTATATGTTGATACAGTCAAAATATTTTTGTAACAAACCTTACATTTTTACTCTTAAACAGTAATTTGACCTTCAGTATGGACGGCCCTTCCTGGCGACTGATGACTGCATTAAGACTTCTGTCTTTAAGACCAGAGCAATAGTGAGATCATCATTTGCATGAAATTTGATAAGTGTCTGATAATGCAAAGAACATGGTGTCCAGTTGCGCTTTTTTTTTAGCAAAATTTCAGTGGTCCTTGCCCACACAAAACTGGCCGCACCACCATGTTTGAAAAGTAGAAAGATTTCTACTAAGGTCAAATTTCTAAATTTCCGTTTCAACTGAATGTTCATGTTGTTCTCTGCAGTGCTAGTTGGAAAAATGTCCTCTTGGGGGCATCAGTGAGCCAGGAGCAGGAAGATTGGTGCATTAACTGTGCCCTAAAGCTTTGCAATAACCTCATTGAAGACAGTGTCAATGCACTAGAGAGGGTAAGTCTAATTAAAATCCATTCAATCTTAATTTTCCCTATTTAATTAAAGATATGAAACTCCTTATAGCCCAAGTCTTTTCATTTGGACAGCTATCTCAGCTCAAAGAGGATACGGACCTGTCTCGCCTCGAGCAACTGTGTGTGGTGGAGAGCCTGAGACAAGAGGAGCAAAGGATTCTGGAACACACACGAGTGCTTCTACAAAACCTCCAGAGACAATAGTCACTGTGGTAACAGTAGGGAACTTTGAACATCGAGAAGCAAGAAGCTTCATGCTGCCAAGATGTAAAAGCAAGCCAAGACTGAGTAAAGAGTTAGCAGATACAACCGACAGTCTTTAACCCAATCCTGTCCAGAACTACAGCAGACATAAAGCCCCAAAATATTTTAAACATAAAATATTGTTGTTTCAAGCTCATATTAGAGAATTTTGCTGCCTTTCTAAATACTATAAAAGCATATAGTGATCAAGGGCTGTCACGCTTGTCCAAAAAGCAACATAAAACTCTTCCCATCTGCCACATTTAAAAAACTGTTTCTTATGCAAATGTCTAAATGCGCTTTGGGAATTACGCTGGAGGGGATGATTTTAATAATATGGTTTCAGAAGATTTGAAATACAAAGGGTGCATGGACAAATTTTTGTGGTAATGCTTAATGGACCACAGTACTGAATTAATCAACATTAACAAATATTTTTCTTGAACATCAGTCTGACAGATGGAAAATATGCATCCCTTGGACAGTGAAGACCTAACAAAAAGTCTCTTTGCTGAGCATTTGGAAGGAGACGGCAATAATCAAATGCGTTTTTAGACTGATTCAGGTCAGCATTATCTATTCTTTCTATACAGAGTAGGGATGCTTAACGATTAATCGCGATTAATCGTTAGCAGAATAAAAGTTTTTGTTTACATCATATATGTGTGTGAACTGTGTATAATAACTTTGTATAAATAAATGTACACACATGCATGTATATGTTTTAGAAATGTTTACATGTGTATATACATATTTGTATATTTATGTATAATTTATATTATATATAAATATAAATACTTAATATATAAATTTTTTTTTTCTTAAAATTATACATGAAGGTGTTCATATTTCTATATATACATATTTATTATACACAGTTTACACACATTTGTGATGTAAACAAAAACTTTTATTCTGCTAACGATTAATCGCGATTAATTGTTTAGCATCCCTAACAGAGCAAACCCTAATAAAGGGCAAGAGAAACAGGATCTTAATAATCCACTGGGAATGCTAAAAATGGGAAAATCTCATCTAAATCAATTTTTAAGGTGGTCTAAAGTGATTTCATGCTTTCTGACTCATTAACAAGGTTTAAGATTTGGATTACTCATGCTAGACCTGTGCAAAGTTTCAAAAAAGCAAAAAGTATTTTTGTGCGAATGCACTTCACTAGGGTTCGTACAGATTTTGGAAAGTTTTTTTCAGAAGGTAAGATAACAAAGTCTTTTATGGGCATTTTCACTGCAGGAATTCCTTATATGGGCACTTAAACAAGAATAGCGCACACGCCAAGCAAGAGCTGACACGAAAACAATGTCACTGAAAAGTGTGGTGTTGTCAATGAGGGAAATTTAAGCATATTCAGCTTCCCAAAGAACACAGTCTTATATGGATACAATGGATGTAGTTTGTTTATCTGGGATTGCAGTGGAGTTGTGCGTGTGTTTGTTTAAAGCTGGAGTTTTTTTTTAATGGGGCGGTCTAAACCGGGTCACGAGTCGCAGGCGGTAAGTAAAACTGCATCAAATGTCTGTTTTGTTGGTAATCGGCACGCAAGTGCTTATAATGGTAATGAAACGAACATGTGTTGAAACATAAGTTATTCAGAGATAGAGGGGTAATGTTTTTTGTGTGTTGCTTGCTCGTGACTCGGTACGCCTACAGGGGGTGGGGTATATTCGGAAAGAATCAGTACAGCTGGTCTTTTTTTATAAATCTGATCAAACTTAAAGCTCACGTAACACACGCGGTTTCTGCATTTCTGATATTAATCTGGAGTACCTATAGAGTGGTATTACATCCTTTATATCTCCGGAGTCTTTAGTTTAATCGATTTATAAAAGAAAAATTTGCGTACGAAAAAATGAAGAAGGAGGAGTTACTCCCGCGGGAGGAGCCAGTACGAGTCATGCAACACTATACAACACTGTTTAACTTATGATTCACTACATGTTCGTGTCATTTATATAATATGCACACGCCTATTTTGCTATTTTTTCCAACATTCCGCATGCAACTCGTGACCCGGTTGGGACTTTTCAATGAAATCCAGCTCATCAAACACACACGCAAAACTCTGCTGCTACCACGGATAAACAACTATATCCATTGTTTCCATAAGGCTGGCTTTCTTCTCCTTACATCCAAATACACACTTTTCTTTTGTGCCATTGTTGAGTTTTAAAAAATTAAACAAGGCTGTCGCGTGATGTGATGTTTGTAAGTTCTAGCTTCTCCTGCTGATTGACGGGTGGGCGGGGTTTTTTCCGGGGGAAGTGCCCATATAAAGAAGTGATACGTATAGAAACCCCTGAAACGTCAGCTGAACCTGTAATCGGAAAAAACTTGTACGAACCCTGGCGAAGTCGATTCAGCACATAAGTACTCTGTAACACGCCCAACTACTTTTTTTAGACACTTTGCCTACGTTTAGCAGTAGGAAACCAACTCTATAACTGTGTTAATAAGTCAGAATGCTGGAAATACTGTTGAAACCCCCCTTTAAAACTGTTTGTATATATAAGGGATGTAATGCTACTGTATAGGTACACGATTAACGTGAGAAAAGCAGAAACAGCGTGTGTTATGTGAGCTTTAATAATGTAAATCATTTCATGTGTTCGCAACAGCATGTTCATTTTGCTTTTTAGTGCAAATAATTTATTTTTTAGCTTTGAAATGCATTTTTTTGTAAATGAACTTGAATTAAATTAAGGACTGAAAGTGTTATATCAACAATCATTTCACTGACAACTTTAAAAAGGAAAAACACATTTACTCGAGATTTACAACACCAATAGTGGCTACAGTAAAATTGCCATAAAAATGGAAATGTTTTTGGAGTCTTCTTCAAAGCTTGACAACTATCCTTTTCCTGGCTTGCTTTTTCTGAACCATTTCCATGGAGACAGTAGCTTCATATAGCGGTACAGGGTCCTCCATCTGTGGCCTGCACAGAGATTCACAACAATCATTCAACTAAGCTGACTTGACTCTTTTGAAGCTTCATTCTTAACGTTTCTGGTTAGATTTTTATAAATAACATCAATGTTTTTCTCTTGTTTGTTCTTCATGCTCACCTAAATGTTCCCATGGAAAGCTTCTCCACCACATCTTTCATTATATCTGAGAGCGAGCAGAGTCAAGGCAAATAACCCAGTTACAGGCAGGAAGGAATGCATCTTGTACGTTGTTAACAAGGTCGTTCCAATAGCCGGAAGATGGTAGGAAAAATCCCTTAGGTCCCAAACATACCATGATTTTGTAAATTAGCCATATGCACACTGACAAACCCATTGACCTCATTGCAATGTACAGTGACTTCAGATGTTCAGCATTAGTGTTTTGTTGTATTTATATGTTTCTGTAGCTGAACTGGTACTGCACTAATATAGCATCATGGGTTCAATTCCTAATAATGGCATGGGCTTTGGATTAAAGTGCATGTCAAACGCTTATGAATGCATGTATTAAAAGGATAGTTCACCCAAAAAAAATGTATCCCGTATTCATTTCTTTATTTTGCTGAACACAAAAGAATATATAAAAAATAAATAGATCAAACTAGTATTGCATAACGATTAATTGCGATTAATTTACTTTTTACATCATATATGTGTGTGTGTACTGTATGTTATAACTTTGTATAAATAAATACACACATGCATGTATATATTTAAGAAATGTTTACATGTGTATATACACATTTTTATATTTATGCATAATTTATATTACATATAAATATAATTACTTAATATATTTTTTTTTCTTAAAATTATACATGCATGTGTGCATATTTATATATACATAATTGTTATTCACAGTTTACACAAATATATGATGTAAACAAAAAACGTTATTCTGCTAAGTAAATTAATCGCAATTAATCATTATGCTTTATTCTGCAATAGATTAATCGTGATTAATCGTTATGCAACCCTAGATCAAACAGATCTGGGGCACCATTGACTTCCACAGTAGGAAAAAAATAATACTGTGAAAGTCAATGGTGCCCCAGATATCCTTGGTTACAAACAATTTTCAAAATGTCTTAATTTGCGTTCAGCAGAAAAAAAGAAATTTATACAACTTGAGGGTGAGTAAATTTTCATTTGTGTCTCTTAATGTTGTGTAGTCCATGTTAAAGCTTAAGGTTTATAGTAAAAGATACGAAGATATCTGCCCTGCTTGGATCGAGATGCTGTCCACACCTCTTCATTAAGGAATGAGAGAGAAGCCGCCTTCATAAACATAATGTGGCTGTCTGGAGGATCCATCTTAAAAAGAAATTATTTAATCTCAGTTTATAACTTTTATCTTTATTCGTATCGAATATACACTGCCCGTCCAAATAAAAGTCACACACTTTAATATTTCGTTCGACCGCCTTTAGCTTTGATTACAGCGTGCATTCGATATGGCATCATTTCGATGAGCTTCTGCAATGCTGCAAAATTTTTTCTCGTCCAAAGATCAACAAGATCTCATATTGATGATGGGAGAGTCGGTTCGCTGTGCACAACCTTCTCCGGCACATCCCAAGATTCTAAAAGGGGTTAAGGTTTGGACTCTGTGGTGGCCAGTCCATTTGTGAAAATGATGTCTAATGCTTCCTAAACCACTTTTTCACAATTTGAGCCTGAGGATTCCTGGCATTGTCAACAGGAAGAAAAAATCCATTGATGGAATAACCTGGCTATTCAGGAAGTCAGCTGACCTCATTCTTTGGGCACATAACGTTACTGAACCTCGACCTGACTAACTGCAACTGCCAGGGAGGCTCTTATCTATTTTATTAGTTAAATCTAGGTGGTAACTTTTATTTTTGGACGAGCAGTGTATAAATATATTTTGCATATTAATTTTGAAAGACTTTAAAGGAGACACTCACCTGTAAGTTCTGTTCTGTAGTAACCCAATGACCTCCGACTGACAGAAGTGTAATGATGTCGTGTTTATGCGGGAGATGCCTCTGCGCTTCGGCTTCCTCCTCAAACATTTTCACTATTTAGAAGATTCACAATTACAGACAGCTCAGAGCAACAGCGCTCATCCCAAAACACACACACATGATCTTCTAAAGCGATGGCAAACCTCCTGAGTCAACGATGATGTCCACTCCAAGTCCCCCTGTCTCCTCAAGACACGAATCCACAAAGTCATCCTTCGGGTCCCACGCTCTGATCACTCGTGCTGAAGGTAGACAGCGATTTGTATATTTAATCAGTTCCCTGGCATCAAACCATATATATCTATGGTCTGAGCTGGTGTATATATTGGATTAATTCGCATTAATCCAAAACTTGACTCCTCGTGGGAAAAATATCCTTACTGCCATTCCCCTCCACAATTATTTAGTTAAATGCTCACCCACACTCGGCCTGAACTCCTCCAAAAACTTCTGGTCTTCGGGAGACAAAGCTGTAGCGATGACTTTTACACCATGATAGTGGGCGAGCTGAATGGCCAAAACCCCAAAGGGCTGCATACACATAATACAGGAAGTTACTCCATTAAATCATACCTTTCTTATCAATGATTATTTATTATTGATTGACATTTTGAAAAAATACCTACACTTGCCCCATCTAGCACGAGTACAGTTTGACCCACAGCCATCCGAGCCAGTGTATGGAGAGCCGTGTAGGCCCTGACACCGTCTTTCATTACCGCTGCGGCTTCAAACCAACTCACTTTCGCTGGCTTCTGAACTGTTATTTAAAGAGATGCATATGAGATAGAAAAAAATGCCTAAAATAATCAAACAACAAACATGGAAATGTGTAAACTGAACCAAATTAGGCTTTTTAAAGAGATCCAAATTTTAAAATTACCCCATGATTTGTCAATCGTCTTTCAGACGAACACATTATTTTAGTAAATGCCTTATGTATCCCGGATTGCTCGAGGGTGAGAAAATCATGGGGTAATTTTGATATTTGGCTGAAGTATCCCTTTAACTGCCAATGACGAGTTTTTCTGGAAATCCGTATTTCCGCTATTATCCACCAGGTGGTGCTTTTACCCAACTTATAAAACATTTTCGATTCCAAAATGCAACTATCTCAGCATATATCAATATGCATATCTCAATACCAGTAATGTTTTTTGTAAGGTATGTTTGTATAAACTACTTTAATGTCCTAATGGGCCAATTTTCCCAGAAAGGGTTTAGTTAAATCCAGGACTATAGGCCTTAGTTATAATAAGACAATTAAGTAGTTTTTACAAACAAACTTTACAAAAACAATACAGGTGTGCCTTTTTTTTAAGATTTTCTGCTATAAAATCAGGGTTTTAAACTTTAAACACAAATTTTGATAACATGGTTGCAATAACTACAAACCTCATAGTCTTCATATTTTTTTGTATTTAGCTTTACTTTTATAAGTTGACAAAACAACAACAAATTTGTTGAAAGAGAATTAAAATATATATATTTTTAGGAAAGTGCCAAATCGTACACTTAAGTATGACCATTTGACTTGAAATAATATAAATAATACCTAAATTAAATTCATCAATAAGCACGACAGAACACAGGCCAGATAGCTCAGCATCCAGAGGGAGAATCCCTGCAAAACAATTTGCAAACATTTATTTGACCAAACACAAAAGCTAAACAAAAGAAAGGGATTCAAATAAAGTTCTTACCAACAACCTCATCTTCTGGCTGGAAAAATGAGACTTTTGGTCCAACTGAAAAAAATTTTAGGATTATAGTCAACATCAAATATACATTTAATAACTTTAAATATATAAGAGGTCATGCAAACCTTGAAGAACAACTCCAGCGATCTCCCTTCCGACTGGGATCTGTTCTTTTCCAAGCTTTAAGGCCTCACATAGCTAAAAAGAAAATGTATGATGTATAGTTTCTTATTCATAGTTTCTTTATTTTTATTTACGTGAATAAGTTTTAACTTGCACAGCTTGAGGTTAGATATTTTCTCCAATCTGTATTCAAGTGAATAAGTTAAATAAGCGTTCATAAGATTTAAGTCAGAGTACCTTAAAATCAACTGGACTTAGGGCACAGCTTTTAACTTGAAGTTTGACCTCATAGTTGCCAATGTTATTGGGTACATTCTGTAACAGAAAACATGGATATCATCACACAAGTAGAAACAGGAAAATGCCCTCTGGATAAATGCTTATTTGAGATCTCGTTGGGCACATGTGGACATGTCCATGCATGAAAGAAAAAATAAAAAGCAGGTTTTCATTCTTACCGTTTCTTGTAAGATAAACTTTATATCACCCTGGTCTCCTGGTTTACAGTAAAGACCCTTCATGGCAAATCGTTCTGAAATCGGACCGAACAAGGATTATGGTTAACGGTTTATAATAATAATTGTGGAAACGACACTTATAGTACTGTAAAAACGATACAAAAATATAATAATCTGCAATACAAACCGAACTTAATTGAACTCTTGTTTGTTAAACAAAATCTAATTTACAAATCACGCAGCAGTGTGTTACTGTTGCATATTATCTTCTGAGCTGCTCGTTTTCTTTCTCATTTAACGCTTCAAATTAAATGCCTCCGTTTAAAGCGCCACAGATTTGTACTTATAATTGCATTATAATTTTAAAGCAAAATTTAGCTACTGGCATGTAGTCGACTGTGGCAGTGTTCTGTTCATTTCCTGCACGTGACTCGTTCTGCGTGACGTGTACGAAAAACTGAAAAATAATCACTAGAAAGGAATAGTGCGTTTGACTTAAATCGTCTTTGCGCAGAGCGATCTGCTTATGACATCAACGTACCGCGATAGCTATGTCTTTGAATGGCTCTCGCGGTACTTTGATGTTTTTTGTCTGCGTTGATTATGCCTGCGCAGCGCCGCATAAAGTCGAACACACCTAAAATATAATTTACAGCATAATGTAATTTACAACACTACATCATTTGCTTATAGTAAAATTAGTGATTTACTTTAAATATGATTTCATAAAATTTAGCATTAATCCCTATGGCCGTGTTTGGCACTCAGTGACTCCTGATTGCTGTTATTAGTTCATTTCAAAAATTGTTTAGATGTAATGCACAATGCTCCTAACATAAACAGCTTTATAGAATTTCTCTCAAATGAAATAAAATATAATATAAATTAGCATATAATCTTTAGGAACACACACATATATATATATATATATATATATATATATATATATATATATATATATATATATATATATATATATATATATATATATATATATATATATATATATATTCTCTCACTATAAATGAAGATAAACCATTCACATATGTTGCAGTTTCGTGTGAAAGCATTTAACCTTCAATGACGGGATATTTTACTTTGTATGTCTCAGTATAAATCTATAGATTAGCATTCATTATAGTTTTAATTAATTAATGTGTCGCAAAGTGTACAATTTGTTTTAAAATAAATAAATCATGCTCTGACTAAATAATTAATAATATGTTTTCTTTTGTGAATAGTTGGAATCTGTGCAACATCCGAGCCATTTATTGCCCCCAGAGGAATAAACCCCTATGGAAGCACACCAGCATATATCAGCATAATTCCCATGCTGGTTTGGTGCTGGTTTAGCTTGTGGCAAGACCAGCATATGTTGTGTTTTGCATGGGAATTATGCTGGTCTATGCTGTTTTTTTTCAACAGGGTTAAAGTCATAATTTTGATTTACCAGAGCACATTTTACTTATGTTGCGGAAATGGGCTTTCATAATAAATAATTATCGCAACAATCATTTATTTTTCAATGCAAAAAAACTCCAGTGTAACTGTTTTTAAATTTTAGATGAACAATAACCTGTACACAATTCGTATAGTTTTAATACTTGTTTTATGTTTGTGGCAAAGCGATTGACTTCGGCCGCATTGCGCCCCCTACCTATAGTACACGCGTCGACACGGACGCCTGCATGACGTCTGCACGTTTCATTTTTCTCTTCACTACTAGCGGAGCTGCACGGAGGAAGCGAGGAGCCAGAAGGGGCAAAGAAATAAGCCTGGAATTTATCTCGCGCTTTAAACGAGACAAGAAGAGACCTCCGCCTCTCATTTCATATTCCTTCAGTTTATTCCACCACGGAGTGTATGAAATATGATGGGAACTGAACGATGAGGTAAGAGTGTTTGTGTGTCTCGGGCCGATTGTCCTTTTTTGACAGTGACTGCGGCCGCTGCTCGTGCGAATAATCTGTGGAATTTCAGCGCGCGCTTGGCGCGATTTGTGAGGTAAATTCGCTCGTTCGTGCCAACGGTTCTTCAACGTTCACGTAACATCTGTAAAATGTTTATTTATAGGTTAATTACTGTAAAAAAGAAAGCTTATGTAAGCTCTTTTTACGCAAAGATTGCAGGTAAAGCCCTTGCTCTGATTTAGTGGTGTAGTTAGCACCCCGGCTAACGGTTGCTGGGGGGATACCAGTGACAGGGACTTTAATACGGTACTGCGGCAATGTGGATTTCTGTGGTTACGATCCAGTCAGCGATAGAGTGGGATATTTGGATGTTTGATGTGTTGTGGTAATGCATGCTATATGCAGAATGTAGTAACGGTAAGTTAGCCGTGTTGGTGAAAGCACAGACGAAGATACCCTGATGGGGCAGTTTTAACAGCAAGAGACCACTGCAGCTTATCATCACTACACATATGGGGCCACGCACACGTGCGATCTTTATCTTTTATCTCTACAAATGAACCAATGCGCGTGTGTGGATGCTGGCCAGCATATCTTTCTGAGAAGGTGAATAGGTTCTTGTGTGCTAACCTAAATTCGTTGGCTTTGCCCTTATGCATAAATAGATGGATTTTATTATGAAGTCCTCGTGTTGTATGGCATAAACACTGGGTCATGCTTTTATGAACAGCTGGAGTCGGGCTCGTATCCTCATAAACCTGGCCAGGCCCTGGTTTATAGAGGCACTCCCTGATCACGGGTCTAAAGTGGAAAACCTGTTTTGACTGCTGCTTAGAGTAGACTCTACAAGAAACACCCTAAAACTGTCACAGACTGGCTGTTAAGTTTAAATATTGGGAAAACCTATACAGATCTGAGTACTGATCAGTAATTTTAAGTTTTCATGAAGTCAGATTTGATATAGTTTGGCTCCAAAACATTGACAAAATTCACATTTAAACCGAAACCTTATGGGGCGTACACACCAAATGCGAATTCGATTACACCGAGTATATGCAAAGACGCGAACTTGCGCGGGGTGATGCGAATGACGCGAATTGAGGGTCTTTGTACAAATTGAAAATATTCCGCGTTAAATTCCGCGAGTAATCTAGAGCGAGAAACCCAATGCCTCGCGTTTGTCGTGTACGCAGCATTATTCTTTCACTTTGTTTACTACTGATCAGTTAATTTTTTATGACATCATTCTGCACTTGTCATCGGATACCAGACTATAAGATAAATAAACTTTTATTATTTACACTTATGCATTTTGGCAGATGCTTTTATCCAAAGCGACTTACAGTGAATTATTAGGTATACTTTTTTATCCTAGTGTGTTCTCTGGGTCTGAAGTTTGAACCCATGACCTTATGTGCTGCCAAAGCAATGCTCTACCCCTGAGTTATACAGGAGAAGGAACCATTCTGTTTGTCTTGCCCCAATTTCCTGTTTTGGTGTCAACATCAAACAAAGCTGTGCATTTTAATGCACTTCAGTGGGTCTTTAAATATTGGGGTGCAGGACATGGCCTCAGCTTTGTTTGGTTTGAGATGATTGGGCATTTGAAGCACAGGGCAAACTTATTGTTTGGCCTTTTAGTTCACAAGTCATTATAGGCTTTTTTCATGCATCTTCAAGTTTATCTGTCCACTTTATGTCCCTCTCACTCTTTTCTGTCTCTTTCTTTCATCCATAGATTCTCTGTTCTTTATCCCCCATCCCCCACAGGTGTACCGATGAGATTTCGTCTGGGGTGCGAGATAAAAGAGATTCACAAACCGCTGTGCACAGCTCAGTCCGGTCCTTTTTTGGCCCACCAGTGCCCTTTTGCTGCTCTCTTTGAAATGTGTTTCTCTTTGTGTGACCATTGGCTCAGAAGCGTCTTTTTGTTTAGATAATTAGGTTAACAGGAAGTGAGGGGGTCCCTTAATCTTTCAAATCTAGCAGTTTATTTCACCAGGCCTGTTAATTCCTGTCTGGTTTCTACCAAAATACTTTAAAGAGCCCCTATTACATTTGTAAAAAGAAGGGTATTTGGTGTATTTGGTGTTGACATGGTTTATGGTTTAAAAAGCATTATTTTCCACATGCTGTACATTGTTGTTGCTGTTCCATACCCCGCCTTTCTAAAAACGCATTGATTTCTAAAAAGCTTATCATTTTGAAAAGCGGAAAACATAGTTGTTCATGCATTTATTGTAGTCCGATAACTTGTGTGTTACGTCATCATAGACTTCAGGATTTGTAACTTAACACATACTTACTTACATAACAAAAGAAATTTAAAATCATGCAAAAGAGCTTTACGTTCTCTATTTATCTTTAGCAATGTGCTGTGTCGTGCATAGATACATTTAATTGCGAATGCTTATCAGGTGTCCTTGCTTTGCTGTAGGGATTTGAGTGTGTTGCTGTTTTTATCCGGTGTATGTATAACAGTAATGGAGTTTGTGCTCACAGTAAAATAATTCAAAACAATACATACACAAAACTTTAGATGAAACTAACTAAATTCCAAAGACAATATAAATGGTGCAAAAGTCTAGTGGTTGCTAGTGTGTTATGGGTGATAGCTGAATGCTTACTGGCCGAAACCGCCAGAAAAAAACACAGGTTTACATGACATTCTGTTGCCAGTTGCAAGAGACCACGCAATTATTATACATTGTGTAAAACAAGATTATTTCAAGCTTATTAGTGTTTGATAGATTGCATATCCATAACAACATACAGATACTAGGGATGTGCATCGATGCATCGCGTTCCCATTGAAAAGACCTGTCTAAAAATTGATTCTGAATCGTAAGGCTCCGATTCAGTGTTTCATGCACAGCTTGTGCATGTACTACGGCTCCGTGATCAGTAGGAAGTCCTTATCCATCTAAAATCACTATGAGTTTGACTCGTTTATAACGAGTATTTAAAAAAGCAACACTCGTCAAACACAATCATTCAAAATATTCTCTATTATCATGAAAATACCTGAAACAACCTGAAGAACAGCGATATAAATATTCCTGTAGACATTTCCTGGAATAGTGTTTGTAATGATACTGTACTTCTTCTGTGGCACAAATGGAGTTTCTGCACGAAAGCGCCCCCTGGCTTTTGAATGTGGCGGCATTTCACCGTAATTCATTCAAATTCATTCATTGAGAAAACGCGCATTTGCCCGATTAATTGTCACAACCCTAACAGATACACTGTAAGTTCATATATGGCGGCATGTCGATGGCATCAAATCTCATTGGTTATTCCACGTCTAGTTGTCAAATGCTAAACCAGTGACATCCGACACTATCGATATACTGTATCTCGCTGAACAATATATTGCCATGGGTATTAGGGCTGTGTATCGCCAAAACTCTCGCGATACCATATAATGGTACATGGTTTGCGATGCCATATGTTGCGATTTATTGCAGTACTGTGAAGCAGGGGGCGATGATAGTACTTCCTATCACTGATTAAGTTCAGAGATAAGAAGAATTCTATCTAGAGGTCGAACTGTAAACTCCAAATGAATCTTGTATGGTTTTTATATAAATAATGTATCATATTGTTTTTCTTTAGACTCAATATTGCAAAACAAAACAAAAATTGGTGATGCCCACATGTATCAATATTTTCTTACACCCCCCTTATGGACATGTGATGTATATAAGCTAAAAATATTAAGCCTTTCACAAAAGTATCAGTAGATAGACATATTAACCTGGTCATTTGGATTGCTTGAATGATGCTTTACCATGTTGACCCTATATAAGAAAATAACATAATGACATTTTAATATAAAATCATTTGTTTGTGTTCAGCAAGTCATACACATCTGGCATGGCAAGAGTGTAAGTAAATTTTCTGAGAAATTTCATTTTCGGGTTAACTATTCTTTTAAAGGCGCAAAAGAGGATGTTTTTCGCCGACTGAGAATCCAAAACCGGTTACTGAGTTTTTTAAATGAGCGCATGCGTAAGAACAACCTCCCTCCTTCACGGCTCATTTCTAGGGAATGCCTTCCAAAGCTCGTGCACGAATATTTGAACACGAGTGTTTGTTTACCACCGGCATATGCTGTTTCGCGTCAGTGGATTCATTATGTGAAATGATTTGATAATAAACAAATAAGACGTTAAAATGTTAGATCAGTTGACGCTACTCCCATTTCAACTAGCATGTAGCAGACTGGTCACTGCCTTACAACTACAGTACAAGAACAACGTCAATATACTTGAATAACAGCACAACAATAATTATTCCACAAAGAAAGAATAATCACTGTTACCTGTCGGGAAGAATTTTGCGAACTGCGTGTCTGTCTTGACACTTCTCTGTTCCTTTATTGCTCTCCAGCGTTGAAATGTTTCTCCAATAACGAATCTGTTTACATTACGTTCTTCTGACAATTTTCTCCTATTCCCAGCGGCTTAAAAAAGTCTCTCTTTTGCGTCCTCCTTCGAGTTTCTTCTCTACCGTGGTGCAAATTCGAGGAGGAAAGCAGGATTGACAATGAAAACAAACCGAAACTTAAGACGGAGTTTCATGCGCTATGCGCATGCGTCGCCTGTGTAAAGTTACTGGAGCGCGCACGTCTCTCACAAGGATCGTAATGGCAGTGATTGACAAGCCAGAGGGCCAATCGCTTATGCGATGACCGCATGAGCAATTGGCTGATGTTTTTAAGGCCCTATCTTGTGCACAGATGACGTATATTAATATTATTACTTTCAGTGCAGCTAATAAATAGTCTTTTATCATTTAGTAAAGACAGTTTCAAGTAATATTGCAAAAATGTATAAAACAAACATCCTCTTTTGCACCTTTAATGCACTTACTATTATCACTATGGGGTTTTCTTATGCTACATACACACCAAACGCGGGGCACCGCCTTACTCGCTCTAGATTACTCGCGGGATTTAACTGCGTGTCTTAACTGATCGCGTCTTTGCATTGACTTTATATGTAATCTACTCGTGCAAATTGTTGAACTCGCGTTTGGTGTGATCCCACAGTTTAACTAAGAAGTTTGCACAGGTTTTAAATTTATTTACTGCTTAATTTATTTGGCTTTGGCCCCTCCTTAAAATAAATGTTTTATTGTCGACTACCTGAAAATGGTTCTATTACTTGTCTTAACAAGCTCTTGGATTTATAAATTCTGCATTTATTTATACATATTCATATTTATGTAACACTATAGAGAGGTGTTATGAATATTTGTCTAGCTGTGGAGTATTTAGCATGTTATTGCTTGTAACCTTGTCTTAACACAGCACAGAAGCACAAGGGTACAGGCCCTCCTCCAGAGACGGTCATATTCACTTCAATGGGTGATTCTCTCTGTATCCGCTGATTCAGGCTCATATTCTTCTCTGAAACCAGCCGAAGCTGTTGAAGATCAGCTATCCATTCTCACTATTAAAGCAGAGCTGTTATTCTGCCTACCTCAGCTACAGAGAAAGCACTTCGGTTTATGACCTTTTCCAAATGCTGTTGAGTGGAACTGAACAAATGATCCGAGATCAGATTTTTGAGGGTTATGACTCGAACCATGAAGTGAAACTTGATGATCAAACTGAATGTTTTACAAGGTTAGACGAGAAGATCTGTTTGCAAAATATTAGGTGTGTTGTTGGAGTTTTAGGCTAAATTCCTCTTTGCGTCTGGACTGCATTAAAATATGGGTGGGGTAGAGCGTGTCTGTGATTTGTTAAGAGGTGACTGTAACTGTTGGGGTTGTCAGTGAAACCATAAGCATCTAAACACTATGCATCTGTGTGGAAATACTGTATTGCGAGGATGACTCCCATTTGCCGGCTTGTCTCAGCCTTAATGGAAATCAGTGGCGGTGGATGCAATGGTGCCCGTCTGCATGTTTGTCTATGCCTTTTTCAGTTCTTCTACCTTCTAGTAACACATCAGAGTATTTGTTGAGGAATAAATGTCTGCTTGTGCACCCTTTAGGGAACATATTATGTTTGGATACTGTTATGTTTTTCAGCTAATATTGTTTATTGCGGTCGAAGCTGAACACAGTCCAGGACAGACTGTTTTGCTTTTCGAAGGAATGTAAACCTGTGTGGGTTTGTCTGGCTGCATTCATGGAGACCCTCGTGCGGTCTAGCAAGGAATGCAGACGTGTGCGTGGTGTTGACATTATTAATACCCGCATTTAGTTTGCCCTAGGAGTTTCACATCACCTGAGTGATGACTCCACAGATGGTGTGTTTGTTTTTAAACCCTGTGTTTTTGCAGGGGGACCTGTCTTTTGTATTGAGTTCAGTTGAATTTCCTCAGAGAGCAAAGGACTCCAATGTTTCTTTTGTGATTCTTGAGATGTTATTGATTTATAGAAAAAATGATCACCTGCAGGTACGTTCCAGGTATTTAATGTAATAGTATTGATATTTTTTTTTGCCAATTGAAAAACAAATTAATAGAGGTACTTGGGAAAAACGTAGGATATAATCATAGGATCGATTTGCCTGATAGCTGGAGGTGCATTTTCACTTGATAGCAGACAAATGTGTAGGGCCAAGTGATATGACTATACCACGCAGAGGCAGACATGTCCTAACCTGTAGATATTGATATGTACTGATTTTTATTACATCCTGATAAATGATGAAATTTTAGTGAAATTATAAGCGTGATTGCAGAGAAAACATCTGTCCCCAACAAACAGCATGATTTTGTGTATCATTCATGTCCATAGCACAAGCGTTTACATTAGGGATTAGGGATGGGCATTTATCTAATTTTTTCATTTCGATTAATCCATAGGTCTGAAGAACGAGTACTCGATTTACTGGGTGTGGGGCAATCAAATGGGCGGGGCATACGCGTCATGGTGAAAATAAAAATATTTTTATTAAAAACACTTAAATAAAACTATAACAGAACAATGAACACATACTTAGATTATTAATGAATTAAATGTTTTTAACAGAAACCTCTTCAGGGTTTCCCACAGAAAATGTGTTAGTTAAGGTGGTAGGGTTGTGCAGGCGGGCGGGCCGGGGGCGTGGCAATCAAAGGGGCGTCATGATGAAAATATTTTATTTAAAACACTCAAATAAAACTCAATTTTGAAGAAACTATGACAGAAAATGAACACATACTAGATTAGTAATGAATTAAATGTTTTATCAACAGGCTAGTTATCCTCCAAACAGTGACGGACCATGTATTTCTCTCATTTCCGCCATGTGGCGTTTGGTGGAATTATTTTTTTTGGACGACCTAGTTAAGGTGGTAGGGTATCCCAGCTTAGGTGGGCCGCCCGAACTGAAAAGTGCTGCGGGAAACCCTGCTCTTACAGGAATAGCTGTGTGATGAAGTGAAACTAAAGGGTGAATAAGCAGAAACCGAAGCGCTTTCTAACGCACTCTACATAATAATAAGCCTTGATTCAACATATATGTATTAAACAACATGCATATATCTGCATAAAATGCAAGACTTCAACTAAGTTATGTACAGAAAGTTTAACTCCCTTTGTGGATGTGCATCATAAACAGCGCACTTTTAAACACGTCCAGTCAAAGCACAGCTTCATAACATTAACCAGCTTTAAGTCTTTTGCTATCATTTTAGCGATTAGCTGTGTGTCGTGTCGTCCTCTCACCTGTTGTCAGTCAAGATGTAATGTTAATGCTCGTATGGCTCTCTGGTATCTCTTGACGTTTGATGTTTAAATATAAGTTGATAATCTATTGAACTTTTGACGGCGCTGTATATTTTGCAACTGACTGACTGTATTTCTGAAAATCACGGCATCCTTTTAAACCATAGAGCCTCAGTGATGTGAGGTGTGGCCGGCTTCATAGGATCGGCGAGATAGGCGGGTTGCAGCACATTGCACGGATCAGGTTGATGCGTTCGCGGAATTATCTGTTTGTTTTTGAATCATGCATGGTAATGTTATGTCATAAGCCGGTCTGCTTAGCTCAACACAACGTCAAACATGCATCTCCAGACCCAGTCTTTACTACCACAGGCGCTTGTAATGCTAACCAGATCAGATCCATATGCAGCCATAACCACAATAAATTAATAAATAAACCCACATGTTCATCGTTTTCGTGATTGATCATCAATGCTACGTCCGAGTACTCGAGCAATCGAGTACTCGTGCCCATCTCTTTTAGGGATGTCATTTCATGCAATTTCCTATATTCTATGATCGTTTAAATGAACGATTAATCAATTGAATAATTGTTACCTTTTAATAGCCTTTACTGCAGTCGCATAGACACGTGCACTCTTCTGATGATGAAAATTGTGTCACATGCACTGTACGTGGACCCCTGTGTATTTGTAAAAAAAAAAAGAGCTGGAGTAATAATGATGCGGGCCTAGCAAGCACCATTAATGAATATGGTAATCAGGCCTAGATAAAATAAATCCAGACACAGCTTGAACCCTTGACCCAGACTCGTCTCACCTAGTGAGAGCATTCCAATCATATTGAATCACCACAGTTTGTCCGTCCTCTTCGGGGTGTGTTCAAATTCATCAGAGTGAGTCAAGATTACTGAGGCTAGAGTATAACCAAACTTGACAGAGATGTGCGGGTCCTCCGAAAACACTGGTTTGTTTGTGTTCTCTGAGCGTTTCCCCTTCCCGGGCTTTCATTCAGAACACTTGTGTTTGAGAGCATTGTCCCGAAGAAAAAGCTTCATTAGGATCAGAAAAAGGGTGACAGGAAAAGTAGGTCAGATGCTCAAAGACATACATGGTCACGGTCATTTGTACGCCAGTAACAAGGTCCAGTTCTACTGTGTGACAGTGTTACTAGAACTGCAGTGTTTGACACTGCTCTCTGCCAGAGAGAGAGAGAGAGAGAGAGAGTCACCAGTGTCCTGTTTAATCCGAGGAACTGCATGTTTTTACTATTGAGTTGGGCTCTCTGTCACTGTGGAGGGCTTAGTTTTCCATCTTGAGAACACCCCACTGCTTCAGATTAAAACTCAGCACAAACACACCCTGCAGCCAGTGACCTTCAACTGACACAGATTTTAGCAAATGCAGTTATTAGATTAAAGATGCCAAAGAATTTATTAAAAAATTTTAATTCTTTCTTTGATATCTACATAGAAGCTATGTGACTTTATTAAGTGCAAAAATTATCCAAAAACGTTTTTAAATGTCCATTTACAATGCTATATAGGATTTTCCTTTAGAATGAAATGGTATTTTATTTCCTTATTTATAAGGGTCATGAATAATAATGTTGAGCTTTACTCTGATTGGCTGTTTCTCAGAGCAGTTCAGTTCAGTAGCTCTGTGTGTGTGTGTAGACTTTATGTTTGAGCCTGTATCAGTACTTGATTAACTGGGGATGGGGCAATCGAAGGGGAGGGGCATACACGTCATGGTGAAAATGAAAATATTTTTTATTAAAAACACTCATATAAAACTTAATTTTGAAGAAACTATGACAGAACAATGAACACGTGCTAGATTATTAATGAATTAAATGTTTTTTAAAAAATAGAAACCTCTTACAAGAAAAGCTGCATGATGAAGTGAAACTAAAGGGTTAATAAACACAAACTGAAGCGCTTTCTTAATGACACACTCTACATAATATTAAGCCTTGATAAAACATAAATGTATTATACATTTTATCATCGATCATTGGGGTCACGTTCGAGCAATCGAGCCCATTATGACCAAAATGCTTGTTTGAGCTGTCCTAACTGAAAACAGTTTATTAGACATATCAATGCCATTGTTTTGTAGATGTACACCATTAATGTTTTCTGTAAGGTATGTTAGTAAAAAAAAAACTTGAAAAAGTGTCCTAATATAATGTAAGTTTGTACATACTCCAGATTGCCAAATGTAAATAAGCATGTGACTTAAATGACACATGTCAAAGGCAGCATATTATGGTTTACACATACACGTTACAGGGAAGTGACCATTTTCAGATGTTTCGGTGTTGATGAGCAACTCTCGGCCAAAAAGGGCAGTTATTCTCAAACTGTGGGCTGTCAGATGGTGCCAGAAATATATTAATTTATCATAATTTCAAGTAATCAAACTTAAGAAAAATGAGGCTACAAACCTACAGAATTTCATTGTATATTTTGTTATAAGTTTAAGATTGTTTCATGTCATGAATTTTCTCTAAAACGAAACTGCCTCAAATGTTATAGCAAACAAATATATCACAGGAAAACGTCAAAGCTAGTCAGTCTACAGGCAGCCATCTGATTGGCTTGGGTGGAGTGATGCAATATACAAGTGTGAAACATCAGGATTTCCACATCAGGTTTCAGCCCTGCTTTTTGCTAGCTTGTCACAAGATCAGTCCGTAGAAGTAGCGGCATACGTTTAACTTCCTCCTCTCCATGAATCACTACAACAAACAGTTCAGTGTTTAGTAGGGTGAAAATGATTAATCGTGCGATTATGCTTGCTATGCTTCTCAATGAATTATGGTGAAACTGTTGGCAAATGTTGCTTTTCAAATGCATCTTATAAACGACTAAAACTCAGTCATTTTAGATTGTTAAGGACTTCCTACTTATTAAAGAGCAATAATACAGGAGCATCACCTTCAGACATGTATTATTAGTATGAATAGCGATTAATCGTCCCAGCACCGGTGTTTAGTATATCTATGTATCTGCATACTTTATTAGTAAAATCCCTTTCTGTGTTGAATGTGATTGGACCTCTTTGAGAGAGTGATGAATTCCAGTAAGCAAAAAGTGTAGAAAAAGGGTGGGGAGAGAGAGGGGGCGAGCAGTCTGGCATTGATTTAAATACTTTGGGCAAGGTGTCCCTGAGTGTCTTTGCTGGAGACTGTGTGTGTATGCGTGTATGTGTGTTCTTTAGCAGTTGGTTTACACAGCTGGGACATAACTGGTCCCAGACTGAGGCCTTTTAATATCTTGCTCATTTTCTCTTTTTTTTTTTCTTGCCTAATTTTTCCTCCGGTTAAAAGATGGGTCAGCAGTTTTTTTATGTGACACTGGGGTTGTTCTTAAACTGAATGTTCCAATGCAGATTACAGTGAGTTCATATTAAAGGGGACATTTCATAAGACTTTTGAAAGATGTCAAATAAATCTTTGATGTCCCCAGAGTACGTCTGTGAACTTTTAGCTCAAAATAGCATATAGATAATTTATTATAGCAAGTTAAAATTGTATGTGTGAGCAAAAATGTGCCGTTTTGGGTGTGTCCTTTAAAATGCAAATGAGTTGATATCTGCACTAAATGGCAGTGGTGTGGTTGGATAGTGCAGATTAAGGGGCGGTATTATCCCCTTCTGACATCACAAGGGGAGCCAAATTTCAAATACCCATTTTTTACATATTTGCAGAGAATGGTTCTAGGAGCACTGGGGAATAGCACTTTTGGGAGTACTTCAACTCGGCGCAGTAACACTCTCCCTCTCCTATTATGGGAGGGAGAAGGGGAGTGGATTTTTCAGCCGAGTCAAAGTACTCCCAAAAGTGCTATTCCGCCATACAATATAGTTCCTCTTTTAAATCCGCTTAGAAAAGCGCTACGTTTTATTTTGTACCACCAAACTTGCTCGTATAACTACTCGTCTTAAATAGGAAAAACGTTGATGTGTTTGGTCACTTCTAACTTTATCTCTGTTTGGTACCATTGAATGAATGGGGCTAAGCTAAATGCTATCAGCGCTTACGTGCACGCACTAAGATGATAGAGGGATGTATCAACTCTTCTTAGTTAAGGTAATAACATGGTTTAATATTGAAAATGAGTAGACTATTCCTTTAAGCAGAGATCTGTTGATTATGCGTAGTAACGGGCGCATTGCTCATAGCAGGCGATTTAACAGTCAAATGAATGATTAAATGCGGTGGTTTTGTTTTTTGATGGCTGGGAAGGAACTTTTTGGCACACTCATCCCATGATTCATCCCCTGTAAACTCTGTAACATGAATTATTATAGCTAAAACAAAATGGGAAATAAAACCTTGTTTCGTTTTGTTGTTTTCTCATGTCGAGGGTGTTAAATTAGTGCAAGAATGAAAGCTCAAGGTTTCTTTGTGTTGTTTTACAGGAGTTTGTGCCTTGACGGCAGCTGACGGACTGAACCATGGCCCAGTTTCCCACGCCCTTCGGAGGTGAGAGCTGATGCATGTCATGACTGACACGTGTGTGTGTGTGTGTGTGTGTGTGTGTGTGTGTGTGTGTGTGTGTGTGTGTGTGTGTGTGTGTGGATGGCGAATTGAAGAGTTGAAGTGAGTCAGTGAATAAGTGAAAGAATCAGTGAATGAAAGAGGGACGCCCTCACAGAACTATTGTTGCTTTGGTTTCCAGGCCTTTACGTAGGCGTTTTTTGGAGTTTTTTGTTTCTTTTGAGATTTATAGATGAGAATCTACATCCAATTTTCAACAATTGAAATCGTTGTACAGACAATTTTAACTGGCACTCTTACTAATGTAAAATAGGAAAAAAACACAATTTTCTTATGATGTACATTTTAGCATCTTTCTGTGTGCCAAATAACTGATTTGTTAATCATTTCAACATTTTAAAAATGTAGAAATTTTAAGTCAAACAATCATAACAATCTATGATAACATTATCCTCGTGATATTTTTTTGTTTGCAAATTTTGCAGCAACAATGTTCGCTTTAACAAGGGATAACCAAATGTTTGCAAGATATAATATGCAACCAGTTAACATAATCCTGTAGAGCAGATTTCTCTGTTACCTGCCCTAAAACTTTCTCACAATGACCTCTGAACCATCTTTATTATAGAGCTCTTTGACATATTACATTTTATTTAAGTGAATATTTATGTTTTTTTCTTCAGCACATACAGTAAGGGGTTGTGTACACCAAAACTTTTACGCCCGCGGCCGGCGCATGTTTTCAATTGTTTCCAATGGAAGCTCTGCGTTTTTCAAATAAGCCAGCAGCTAGCGGGTTTTTTCCGCGCTGAAAATCGGCGCTCGGCGGTTTTTCCGTGCTCGGCGCTGAGCGTCGAAAGTTGAAAGAGATTCAACTTTGGGAGAAAAGCTCCGCTCGTCAATGTCAGTTCTCACACGGCCACCCAATCACAGTGGAGGAGGGGCGGGACATTACCACAGCAACCAACTGGCTCGCAGCTGAAGTATCACAGCTACCAAAGTGCTCAGCTGAAGAAAGCTGGCACTCAGCTGAAAAACAGCTGGCATTCGGCGTCCTCAAGGCGTTTTCAGCCGCGTTTAAAAGTTTTGGTGTACACACCCCCAAAAAGAGTAGTCTGTTTTAGCAAAGCTTTGTAGATGTGGTCTGTCCTGATGAACCTTTAACAAAGGTTGAAGCATTGTGCTGATGCTTATTTCTGTCTATGTTTTTTTCTGTAGGGGGGTCGGATACATGGGTAATATCTGTGGACGAAAGAGCCAAACATGACCAACAGTTCCACAGCTTGACCCCCACACCTGCTGGCTTCATCACAGGTAAATACACCTAAACCCCATACATATAGCGCTTTGCTCCAAGAACATTTTCGAAAAATTGGCGAGGATCTTCTGTGTGAACACAAACACTTCCCGTAAATGTTCCAGAACCGGCCCCGCAAAGGGGACCAAGTAACATTGCCCTTAAATCCATCCTAAAGCAGAGTTCATTCATCAGCATACTAGAACAGCACGTCATGCACTACTT
Source organism: Paramisgurnus dabryanus (assembly GCF_030506205.2). NCBI lineage: Eukaryota > Metazoa > Chordata > Actinopteri > Cypriniformes > Cobitidae > Paramisgurnus > Paramisgurnus dabryanus. The sequence goes on from NC_133340.1 coordinate 2,551,071, forward strand.
TATGATCTTATCATAAACAAAAATGCACGCACGAGAGAGAAATCACAGAAAATAAGCAAACTTCATACGCAGCAGAGAAACAACGACCACTGTCTTTACGGCATGTGTGTGAATGCACATTTGCATTGTGAAAAAACAAAAATCGAACCATCCCGGGCACGTTTTTGTGTATTTTTCGTACTCGATTGTCAGTTATCGTGTTAACATAAGGGACCACGCAAGATTAAGAGTCTATGTTTGTGCAGATGATATCTAAAACATTTTTTAAATTGTTAGATGATTCACAAATCATTTGATTCAGAATCATTTGTTGCAACCGTCAACTTCAGACAGAGGTGCGATAAGTCACTTTCGCCAAATTAAGACAAATTCATGCGGACGCAAAACAAAACCATGCTTTTGTTTCACATCACCCTACTCTCCAAACACCCCCTCTTTAATAAAAAATACAAGTACATTGATTCTCCTAATGATAGTCTATTAAAAGCATACCACTTCCTGTTTTCTGTCCACAGTGGATGGATATCAATTTGCACTGATCTAAGATCAGGCACTTAAGCGTTAAGTGGAACTGCATATCTGTTCAGAGATTTGCTTGGGTGATCTCAGTTCAGCATCAGTTCCTCTTCATATCAGATGAATCCTAGCCTTGCTTTTGACCTGTAGTCAAGCGTTTGCATTTTGAAAGAAAAGCAAACTTGTAACGCTTATGTAAATGTTTACATTTGACGCAGACGTTTCAGAGTTCAACTTCTGATTCTCTTCAAACAGGTGGTGAATGTTTCAGCACATACAAAGATTGAAGGCAAGATAATGCAGGATGGTTTGCAAAATCGTTAGGAAATCATTCACAGAGAGACAGAAGCAAGATCAGGGTGTGGCATGTTGATTTCCACATACAGTAGCATTTTTAGAAGAGTTCAATGCTTTACTATATTGTGCAGTGGTGTTCATGTTTTTAGTGAAAGGTTTCACTAGTTTGTTGTTGTCATAAAAAGCTGACTCATCTCTAAGATATTTCACCAGTCTTAGAAATTTCCAGATGGTTGTCAGTGCTCCTGTGTGAAAGTCATTTATCAGCCTTTACAAGGGAGAAACACTGACGTGCCAAAGTAATCTTGCATTTCATCCTTATGAGAAATCTAACCTAAATCAAAATTTCAGCTGCTTTTTTGCCGCCATTTTTATTTTTTCAAACTCGACCAGGTTTGACAAATCCCATTTCCTCAGCAAGACCACACATATAATTAACGAAAAGACGATTAAGGTATCTCAGGATCTAACATTGGATTGCTGCCTTCGAAAGCAGCATTTAAAAGATTTCAGAAACAGCCATTGGCAGCCCTTAAACTAAACATTTAGCTGATTATTTAGAAAAATCAATCAGGAAAATCTAACCCAAATATAATATTTCTTAGGGTTTTTTCTGTTTATTGTAAGTACAAGGAAAATGCACTCAGCCAATGAAAAGATGCAACCTTGTTCCAGTTGGACTGTGGATGTCTACTGAAGAGATGGTACTTGAGGATTTCCTGTTGACCAGTGTATCTCAAAGAACGTCTTTGTGTTGACTGAAGGGCGGCTGAAGGAGCGAGCGGGCCGCAGTTAGGCAGGCATGGAGAGGGAAATCTGTTTTTGGCTCTGAAGGGATTGATGCATTCTGAAAGCATGCATGTGTTGAGAAAGCCACCTGTTATCAAAAGAAAGAGAGGTTGTTGGTAGGTCTAAAAGCCATAATGCCAGCCTAACAAGTGCTCTTTTAACACAGCAGAGAACAAAACACCCAGAGACATATCATATTTTTAATGTCTTCGTTCGGAGTAGCTATGACTTGGCTAGCTTGATTATTTTCTGACCAAAGTTTAGATAAAAAGGATTTGCAAAACTTGGTGAATTAACCAGCCTGAATGTATCTCTACACCCTTGCCTCATTTAGTATACATGGGTTTCAGTCATGTGACTTTTTGCGTCATGCCGCCATCTTGAGGACCTACCGAGTACCAGTAGGCTACTGACAAGCATTGGCTGGCTTGCTACGATTTACGGATTTCTTATCTTTTACTGTCTATGATTCTTATGGATACAGGAAATGGCTACGAAAGACAACATGTCGCACCTCGACTGTCATGAAAAGAAACGCGACTTTAAAAAAATATATCTTGGTTTGGGTGTGATGCCTACTCAATCCCCGATACGTTCTTCCAGCCGCTGTATGCTGCCACCGAACTACCTCTATTTTACAACACTAAGGCGGCGCGACACAACATGAAACTTTGCTCGAAGTATCACCTGGATCTCTACTCATGAACGCGAACATTGAGAACATTGTTTGTGTACACAGAGTTTAATAAAAAGAAAGTTTTGTACAACTGATTTTGGCTGTTATGGTGTCTGCTCGTCATCCCTGCCAGACGGAAATAATCGATTTCTGAATGCGAATGAATGAATCTCATATGAGGCTCCTTTTTCAACTAGAAGGTCAATATTGTTTTTCACTTGCGACAAAACAACGAATTATCTGTGCATTTATATGGAACTATGCTTTAGGAGTTATCCATCTTTACTCTCCTCCCTCCTTACGTTGCATTCGCAGATCGATACATCTTGACTGGGAAGATGGCGGCGAGCGGAAGCCAAATCAACCAAAGTCAGTTGTTCAAAACCTTCTTTTTAGTAAACTCTTTGTTCACAAACAATGTTCTCAATGCTCGAGTTCACGTGTAGAGACACAGGCGATACTTCGAGCAAAATATCATGTTTTGTCGAGCCTTCTTAGTGTTGTAAAAATAGCAATTTTGATGCTCACAACATATTGAAGGCATAGCTTCTAGTTCTTTTGCGACCACTTCAGGTCCTCAAAATGGCGGAAGACAAGTGAGTGACGCCAGCTGAAACCCATGTATATGCAGCGCTCTGAATATGCAAATTAGCCCCCGCCTCTGCTCAATCTCACAGCTCGGACTATAGATATGAATATGCAAATGAGTCCCCACCTCCACTCTTTTGCACTATATGTAGATATATTTATAATGTAAGTAGATGCTATATTCTGAATTTTTAGACGTATAAGTGCTAAGTTCGGTTTCACACAATGCATACGTGAACTGCGCGTTTGCAGCACTAATCTTTAACTCTTTCCACTAGAGCCCGACCGATATGCATTTTTTTGGGCCGATGCCGATACAGATATTACAGAGTAAAAAAAGACCGATAACGATATATCGGCCGATATTCATTATGTGCATATTATAGTACAGTACACATATACTACAGTATATTATACTACTACAGTACTGTACATAGAATACACTATATACATTAACAGAATATACTATATATGAATACTTTTTGCAATGATCACTCTATGATCACACCACAAATGTGGTGATCAAACACTTAAAATGACGTGACAAAGATATGTAATATAGGCAGGTGTGTTTTACAAGTTAACAATAAACTTTATTATCCAAAATGATTCTGATATAAGTGCACAAAACAGTAAATTTGACTTATTATAAATAACTTTAAAACACAAACAAAACAAAATACATATAACTTAAACCATTGTCAGTTTTAACGAGAATAATGTTATATAGGGCTTATTTTAAAAAATGGAAACTTATAAAGTCATTGTTTATTAGCTTTAGAGTAAGTTATGGACTTCACAAATTAATTAAAAACTTACCGTTAAGACGACAATGCTTGAATTACTGACAACATACTGATGTAGGCTAATGTTTAATGTACTGCACAACTTTTTTATAACACGAACCCACAGTGTTCTGCCGGGACTTTAAACTTTTATAAAACTAAAGCGTCTGCTCTCCGCCTCTTTTATTTAAGAAAGGGTGTAAAGTTGCGCGAGCTTATTTAATCAATTGCTTTGAAATGAGCATGTAACAGCACAAGCAGCTGTACTCCCACAGACTGCGCGTCAGTTTAAGCGCGTCCTTTCTCCGCCTCGCGTCATTTCTTCCGCTTGCGTTTGAAACAACTCGCAAGTGGACAAAAAAGACTGATTAAAACCACCAAATGTAAACAGGAATGTGTCTCTCTCGTCCACTTATAATCCAATCGACCAAAGCGCGCCTTAATACCAGGTGTAAAATGTTTTGAAGAAACCGCGTGACTGCCCCGGCCGCCATCTGAACTGAGAGACTGACTGAAGTGAAGGGGGTGGGGGATTGGCTGATGTCACTACAGTGAGTGACCTGAGTCGCCATTAGCAACCAATAGGGCGCACTCTGCTGGACAAACAAGTACTTACATCTTTCAAAAGCATTTAATGTGTTCTGTAAGGAACGTTCATATCGGCTTCATATCTGCGGCTAATACGCCGATACAGATATATCTGCGACATGCTCATATCGGCCGATAAAATCGGCAAAACGATAAATCGGTCGGGCTCTACTTTCCACGCTATTGACGGGTTAACTCATCAATTAAGAGAAACCGCTTCCCTGCCAATGGAATCAAGTATTTCCGGCTTTCTGCAATACCGCTATTATCCACCAGGTTCCACAACTTATAAAACCCGGAAGTATGGCCTTAGGGCAAACAGCTGTATGTCCATGTAAGTTTTGAGGATCGCTCTGCATCTGATCTCTATCAAAAGTCACAAAAATGCAATTATATCAGCGTTTTGCTCAAAATTTGGTGTTTTTGAAGAAACCTACCCATAATTGAGATGTGATAAAAGAACTAATGAAGGTAGAATTAATTTTTTTTTGTATTTGTTTGTTTTGAAAGCAGAGGGTCTGTTTCTTCATTTGATATATTGTATGTTGATAAATTTCAAGAAGAACATTTTTGGAAGGTATTAAACTTTTGTAAAAATCATGAAAAATGCTGGCGCTGGATTGCAACTTTTTTTTTTTTAAATGATGGGGGGAAAGAGTTAAGCACTGATGTTAACCGGTTACAGCACTCACCCTGAAATTGTATCAGCACCAAGTCTATGCCGCATCCATACAAAATATATCTATAACTCGAACCGCTGATACTCGCATTCAGCTGTGTTGTTGTGATTGGTTACATGTCTGTAAACATTGGAAACCAAGTTGATTTTAAACCACAGGAATGAGACTGTCTCCAATTTTATTGAGAAAATACTTAGCAAAGAATTTGCACATGGCTTGTTTTAAAACCTATTAAAACACCACATAGACATATAAACAACAATAAAAACAGTTTTTCCCCCAGGGAGACTTTCAGTTATGTTTACTAGAAATCACCAAAACATTTAAATTTGTATTTCTTTGCAATAAGAGCAGCCCCCAAGTAGGGTAATTTTATACATTTATATACTCTCTAGGGCGTGTACAACTGTAAAGCCGCACTTACCCAATTTATAAAAAAATGTAAGAAAATGATTTATTAATTTACACACTGTGTATGTTTTGATAATCGTTCTGAATCTGAACTCTAACAAAATTTTTGCTAAAAAGTAGGGATGCACCGATAGGATTTTTTTTTGGACCGATACCGATTTAAACAGACAACTTCTGACCGATGCCGATACAGATATTAAACACTTGTGTACAATACTACCTCCTCTTGATATTTCTGCAGAACACTCGTTGCAAATGGCGATTTTTTTTTTTTTTGTCTTTATCTGAGATTTTGAAGAAAGCCCAGACTGCAAACATTTTCCCGAAATACTCTAGATCACGTGAATGAGTAATCTCGCGTGATTAACTACGTGATTTATTTTTTTTCCCTCATCGCACGTCTGACAAACTATTATTTATACAACTTATTTTGTTTTGGGAAGTATTTAATTATTTTGATAATTATTGTTAAAAATGCTGGATTATGCAACAGACATGCAACTCATTGCCTTTATGCGGTTAATGAATAAAAATCGGTATCGGCCTTTCTCGTGCTGTTACCGATATGCCAATGGTTTCAAATTAATCAAAAATCGGCCGATAAATATCGGCGGCCGATACATTGGTGCATCACTTCTAAAAAGTTTATATTTTTGAAGAAAAAAACCCATATTAAAGAGTTTATAAGCAGAGAAAAATAATATATAGATGGGACGAAATGTTTTTTCTTTTTTTTGTTGTTTATTGTTTAAAAGCAGAGGGTCTGTTCTTTCATTTGATATATTTATATGTTTATATATTTTAGAAGAACATTTTCCGGGAAGGCATTTTGTGCAACTTTAAAAAAAAAAGCCTGGCGGTGAATGAGTTAAGAAAATAGGATCTAACGTTTTGTAGCATATAACAGAAACGACTGTCGTAAAGGCAGGAAGCCTGTTTAATGGGTTAGATAACAGACAGTGTGAGCAGACTGACTCAGCTTTTTGTACTTATGCAAGATGTAACTGACAGAACCGCTGTGCACAGATGCCAGCACTTCTGTTTCTGTGTCACTCAAGTGTGGTCAGTAAGCCCGCATGATTGAAGACAGTTCAGTTTAAATAGATAACGTAACCCAGTGTCTTACAAGAATAATAAAACAATTACAGTTTTTTTTTTGTCAATCTATTTTTACACATTATTCATTTTGAGCATTACTTCTGTTTTTTTTCCTGAGTTTTGATATATACATTAAGCCTCTCTCTCACTTTGCCTTTCTCTAGGTGACCAGGCTAGGAATTTCTTTCTACAGTCAGGTTTACCTGCTCCCATTTTGGCCCAAATATGGTATACAATTTCTTTATAATCTATTCCACTTTATAATCCAGACTTTTTTCATAATCCAGTATGTGCCACTGTTCATTAATTAATGCGTAATATTGCAGCTGTGTCCTGGAAATGATTGTGTAGCACTTTGGATAATAACAGACAATAAAATGTTGTTTGATATATAATTACTTTGAGAAATATCATTTAAGTTGTGCACCGTTTCACAGGGCTCTAGCCGACATGAACAACGACGGAAAGATGGACATGCACGAATTTTCTATCGCCATGAAGCTGATTAAGCTTAAGCTACAGGGTCACCCACTTCCCCCATCGTTGCCCCCCTCCATGAAGCAGCAGCCGCTCTCCATACCACCACAGCCCCCTTTTGGTGAGCACCCTTTTTTACATAATAATGTCTTGATTAAGAATATGTTTTAGTCCATATGAGACTAAACCACATTGCTGAACGTTAACCTGTAATTTCTGATTGCAGGGATGCCCAGTATGGGACCAATACCAGGCCTGCCACCGTCAATGCCCTTGCCACCCCTGCCTGTGGGGGTGCCAGGAGGAGTGGGGGTGTCTCCTCCGTTGGTAGCATCTGTGACCCCTCCGGTATCATCTCTGGCAAACGGTGCACCTGCTATGATACAACCCATACCTGGACTTTCCCATTCAGGTAAAGACCAAACACGCATGCTTATTTAGACCTTACGCAGATTGTTTACTTTAACACAAAGTGTCTGTGTCTTTGTATTTCAGCTGCTGCACTCAACAAAACTGCTTCGTTCAACCGTTCCAGCATCAAACTACAGAAAGGCCAGTCTGTGGAGGCACCTAGGTAAGTAAACACATGCACTGCAACATTCACAGATACTTGAGAGATGGATTGCACACACATTATCTGTCTTTCTCTCTCTTTAGTGCTCCGGCAGCTCCACCGCCCACCGACTGGGCCGTGCCTCAGTCCTCTCGACTTAAGTACCGCCAGCTGTTCAACAGCCACGACAAAATGATGAGCGGATATCTCACAGGTATGACGTCCGTCACACAGAGACACCTTGCTCCATGTCATTAAATATTAATGAAAGTTTGGGCTCGAGTTGTGACCAGAATATCTTAAACACTTAAGGGGCAGGCTTGTTTGATTTAGGCCAGTAATGCCTGACAGTGATTATTCAGTAATTTTAAGAGGAAACAAAGGCTGCTGAGTCAGTACTTAGACTTTTTTCACTTCTGTTTTTTCTCTCTGTTTTCCCACAACAGGTCCACAGGCCAGAACAATTCTTATGCAGTCCAGTCTACCACAGGGACAGCTGGCCACCATCTGGTGAGGACACAACATCAATCCTATTGTGTTTACTTTGTCATTTAACACCCCAACAAAACTTTAAGACCCTGTTCACACAGCACTTTGCTCCGAGAACATTTTCAGAGAATTGGCAGAGAGGTTTTTGTGTGAACACAAACACATCCCGTAAATGCTCCAGTAAAGAGGTCCTAGTATCATTCCCGGAAAGCTTTCTGTGTGAACAAGACGCAAAACAATGCTGTAAGGGGTGTGCCGTAGTGAGGAGCGTGTCATCGCAACATGAAGTTATGGTTTAGCTCTTAAAACAATGGATTTACATGCAGATTAACATTCACGAGAAATGTCTGCAAACTGGATTGTAACTGGAGGGAGCTTGTCACTATCCGCGCTGAAGCTGAGATCATTCAGCACCATACTAGAAAAGCGCGTCACACAGTCCTTTCTAATCTTATCATAAACAAATGCGCATGGTTTCTAAAAAGAGAGATATAACAGATAATAAGCTAAATGTAGACGCTGCGGAGAAAAAAACCTACCAAGGGCAGGACTTTAAACATAGCTTTCGGCATCTGTGTGAATGCACGCACAGATTCCAGAATATCATTGGTAGTGTGAATGAACCAAAAATCAAACGATCCCGGACAAAACCTGGATGCATTTTCCGTAATGTTTGTGTGAAAAGGGCTTAACAGATTATGTATCAGTGTATACATTTAGAATAAGTGTCTGATTGTTGTTTTTTTACTTTCCCTTTGACTTTCTAACATGCTCTGCCTCTTTTTTAACATAGGAACCTGTCAGACATAGACCAGGATGGGAAGTTGACGGCAGAGGAATTTATTCTGGCCATGCATTTGATTGACATGGCCATGTCCGGTCTGCCCCTCCCTCCTTTACTGGCTCCTGACTTCATACCTCCGACATTTAGGTAAGACACCCCACCAATCCCACACAACTATGCTCATGCAAGTACATTTTCTTTGTATCACCAATAAAAATAGGGAGGTATCATTTAAGCTTGTTCATCGCATATACCCTGTAAATCAGAAAATTGCAAAAGATTTGTAAAGATGTTGACTTGAAATGTGTTTTTTGTGGAAGGGAAAATTGAGCGTTGTCCATTTGTTTTATAATTGTATTTACACAAAATTATTTTGGTGTAATTTGGCTTTTGTTGTTAAAAATAGTACTAACATTAATATACAATTTAAAGAAAAGGACATTTTATTTTTTATGCCGGTTCTATTTATTTAAAAATGTGTTACATTTTGAATTTGTTAATTATATAGGGAAAATTCTTTATCCATAAATGTAAAAGGGCTTTGAATAAAAACAATTTTACTCATTTTAAAATAGAACTAACGCACTACCTGTTCACCTTAAAAGATATAACAAAGCAAAAAAGGCTTTAAATTACTGTAACTCCTTAAATCTGTCATTTGACTAAATTTGTAATAATTTATACCATTTCAATGTGATTTTTTTTAAAAATCTGTTTATCATTGTATTTGATATGTGTAATTCATACTCTGTTGCCCTTTTATGTTCAATGTTCAGAATAAACAAAGAACGAACCTTGAAAAAATTTTACTTCTTAACACAGTATTCTAGAGATTTCTCCTTTATCCATATTTTTGCTTGATATTCTGTGATGCAGGCGCGTACGATCTGGTAGCGGAGTGTCTGTGACCAGCATGCACACGATAGACCCGCGGGCCCAGGAGGAGCCGGGGGAGGAAGAGGAGAAAGAGCAAGAGAAAAAACTTCCAGGTCAGGGGTCAAAGATCAATCCTAAACATTAACCTAAAAAAATTCATATCGTCCTATCTGCCAAAACATTTTTAATCTAGGACAGAGAATATAAGAGTAGATATTTTTCAAACAGTTGCTTGGCAACTGCTACACTTAAGCATTGTATGTCTTAAACTCATCTCCATCTCGCAGTCACATTCGAGGATAAGAAACGCGAGAATTTTGAGCGTGGAAACCTGGAGCTGGAGAAACGTCGGCAGGCTCTTTTAGAGCAGCAGAGGAAGGAGCAGGAGAGGCTGGCGGCGCTGGAGAAAGAGGAGCAGGAGAGAAAAGAGCGGGAGCGTCTGGAACAGGAGAGACGCAGACAGCAGGAGCTGGACAGACAGCTGGAGAGACAGAGGGAGCTGGAGAGACAGAGGGAGGAGGAGAGACGCAAGGAGATTGAGAGACGAGAGGTGAGGAGAAATACAGAATTGCAAACAAAAATGTGGCCATGGTCAGATTTCTTTAGTCAATCGGATCATTTTGAATGAACACAAGACAATCATTAGTCAACAATCATTTTTAATAAAAATACAAACTGGACATTTCTGTTTATTACCCCTTTCCGAAATGTCTTGTGTTTTTGAAGGGTGTTACTGCAGTTATTGTCTATGGTAGTTGATACAGATAAGCACCATATAGGTAACTTGTTAAACCCAGAATGCTTTGTTTACAAAGCGGGCGGCAGTGGCCTAGTGGTTTATGTAGGTTGTCTACAAACCGGAAGGTTGGTTGTTCAATCCCCGGCTCCACCGGACCAAGTGTTGAGGTGTCCTTGAGCCAAATTTTTTTTGCACATAAGATTAAGGTCTGTACCGAGCCCCTAAGGTGACATTGGAGTAAAAAAAAATCTAAAGTTTAGTTTCATGTGCTCACATGAAACTTTCATGTGCTCACGCAAAACCTTCATGTGCAGAATTTTTTATTTAAGTTTAGTTTTGCGTGCTCGCGTGAAACAATCGCGTGCTCACGTAAAAAGGATCGCGGGCTCACGTGAAACCTTTGCTTACACGTGCGTGCTCACGCGAAACTAAACTAAAAAATTCTGCACATGAAGGTTTCGCGTGAGCACATGAAGGTTTCGCTTAGGGATGTGCATTTACGTCATTTTTTCATTTCGATTAATCCATAGTTCTGAAGAACGAGTACTCGATTAACTGGGGGCGGGGCAATCAAAGGGGCGTATGTATACACGTCATGGTGAAAATGAAAATATTTTTATTAAAAACACTCAAATAAAACTTAATTTCGAAGAACCTATGACAGAACAATGAACACATACTAGATTTTTAATGAATTAAATGTTTTAACAGAAACCTCTAACAGGAAAAGCTGCGTGATGGAATGAAACTAAGGGGTTAACAAACACAAACTGAAGCGCTTTCTATATGACGCACTCTACATAATATTAAGTCTTTATACAACATAAATGTACAACGTCCATCTATCTGCATAACTGCAAGACTTCAACTAAGTTTTCAACTAAGTTATCTAAAAAAAAAGAAAGTTTAACTCCCTTTGTGGATGTGCATCATAAACAGCGCACTTTTAAACACGTCCAGTCAAAGCTCAAGCTTCATAACATTAAGCAGCTTTAAGTGTTTTGCTATCATTTTAGCGTTTAACTGTGTCGTGTCGTCCTCTTACCTCAGTCAAGATGTAAAGTCTATCTCTTGACATTTGATGTTTAAATATGAGATGATAACCCATTGAACTTTTGACGGCGCTGTACATTTTGCAACTGACTGACTGTATTTCCGAAATTCACGGCATCCTTTTAAACCATAGTGCCTCAGTGATGTGAGGTGTGACCGGCTTCGCGGGCTGCCGCGCATTACGCGGACCGGCGGGTTGCTGATGCGCGGTCGCGCGGAATTACCTGTTTGTTTTTGAATCACGCATGGTAATGCTACTGATGTCATACGTCGGTCTGCGTAGCTTGACACGACGTCAAACACGCATCTCCAGACCCAGTCTTTACTACCACATGCACTTGTAACGCTAACCAGACACCCAAATGCCGCCATATCCACAATAAATAAATAAATAAATAAACCCACATGATCATCGTTTTCGTGCTCGATCATCGATGCCACGTTCGAGTACTCGAGCAATCGAGTACTCGTGCCCATCCCTAGTTTCGCGTGAGCACATGAAGGTTTCGCGTGAGCACATGAAGGTTTCGCGTGAGCACATGAAGGTTTCGCGTGAGCACATGAAGGTTTCGCGTGAGCACTTTAAACTAAACTTTATTTAATTTTTGCTCCATGTCCCCTTAGGGGTTCCGTAGGTCTGAACTTACCATAACCATTATTTTTAGAGGATTTAAAAAATATTTCCTATAGAATTGTTTCAATTTTTTAGATTATCATTATCAAAAATTATCATTACCGCAACCTGATATTACATTAAATATATGCATTTACAAAGTCATGTTTCTTTAATGAGAACTAAAAAGTTGTCTAGGTACTATGACAAACACAATTTTAACTTTTGTCTGGAGAGACATTTTTTTTATTTTTTTGAAAATGTTAGTTTCTTGAGGGCTTAAACAATGATTGAAAATTGTTGCGGAGGATGAGAAAATATTTCTTGGACACGTTTATATTCCTTATTATTGTCTCTACATTTACCAATGATCACCAAATACCACATGTTTCTTTACTGTATATGTTTATAGTATAACATGCACTGAAACTTTTTATTTTTTAGATTTTTTAATTATAAATTTTCCATGTCAAAGAACCCAAATCCAGTCATGGACACATTGCGGTAATGAAATTTTCCCCCTTAAATGTGAAAAAAAAATTTGGGTGTTATTTTGATAGCATTTACTTTTTTATCAAAACGTTTCATGACACCTCATAAGTCTAATTTTGCGAGAATCACCCATTCGTATTTTTGATTTTAAAGGCTGCTAAACGAGAGTTGGAGCGCCAGCGACAGTTAGAATGGGAGCGGACGCGCAGACAAGAGCTGCTCACCCAGAGAAACCGGGAGCAGGAGAACATCGTCCTGCTCAAAGCCCGCAAGAAAACATTGGAGTTTGAACTGGAGGCTCTGGTACGAGTTTCCCACCTCACAAACTGACCTCTTATTCTTATTAGCTTGATGTTTTTTTTATATAAAGGTTTATATAAACATTGTCATATTTCAGAAGTAATATAACCTGAGAGTGTATCAAATAATACTGAAAGGTGTTGCTGATGCTGAATTGGATAACATCTCTCCTCTTTTTTGTAGAATGATAAAAAGTCTCAGTTGGAGGGTAAACTGCAGGACATCCGTTTTCGTCTTTCGACTCAGAGACACGAGATCGAGAGCACCAATAAGAAGCGAGAGCTGCGCATCGCTGAGATCACCAGCCTGCAACAGCAGCTGCAGGTTTGTGTTTTACATACACATTTTCATTTAGATATTAGTTGTAAATTGCGCTGTGTACCTGAATGTTTTCTCCCTCTCATTCTGTTATTTTGTGTCTTTCAGGAGTCTCAGCAGTGGTTGAGCCGGTTGATTCCTGATAAACAATGTCTGAATGACCAGCTGAAGCAGGTTCAGCAGAACAGTCTGCACAGTAAGACAAATTTCCTTCCTGCTTTAGATAGCCACCGCTCTTGGGCAGTGGTTTAAGATTTACATGAGTTCTGCAATGCATCTAGATATTGTGACATGCAAGATTATGTATAGACAGTTTCAGCAGTAACAACATAAACAAGCGGCTTTCGTGGTCAACACATAATTTCTGGTAAACTCCGCTAAGAATAAATAACAACAAAGTACCTTAAACGTAGTTTATGTATAAAACAAGCAAAAAAAACAAAACGTGGAATAATTTTCGACGATGTATTTGTCCAAGAGTTCAGTTTAGCAGCTAGTCAGACCATTAAAAAAACTGAAACCGGATGTAAAGTTCGGACCAGACGCGTATCGCGTCACCGCACGTGCGTCCAATGAAACCGTCTATATATGGACCCCAAGGGTGCACTATCTGAAGTTTTGTGTTCGGTCCTTGTTATTGCTTCAGTTGGTTACTGGGATAAGTCACTGAGATTAAATTTGACAATCAGCCCATCATGCCTCTGTTTGCAAAGAGCTTGAAATTCAGGACAAGCAACTCAAGGTGTGTTTAAAGTCCTCGCCCTCAACGCACCCACAAAGCGTTTATAATGCTTACAAATATTATCACTGTTATTGGTGCAGCTGACAGGTTTGCAGGAACAAGTATTCAGTTTATTTGTATTGCGGCTTTCACAATTTCACAAAACAAAGTGCAAAAATAACTGTAAGCCAGCCAAACTGCAGTTGAACTTTCAACAGTTGCCTAAATCATATAGGTTTAAACGTTACTCTGTAAAAGTTTGGTTCTACCAATTATTCGACACTGAACCACAAAACCAGTCAATTTTTTGATATTAAGAAGATTATCATAATCATTTGAAAGCTGAATAAATAATAAGTTTTCCATTCTTTTTCCATTCGTTTTTTAGAATAGGACAAAAGTTGGCTGAGATACAGCTATTGGAAAATCTGAAATCTGAGAGTGCAAAAAATCCTTATAAAGTTGTCCGAATAAAGTCATTAGCAAATGCATACACTAAAAAAAGTTTTGATATATTTACGGTAGGAAATGTACGAAATATCTTAATGGAACATGATCTTTATGCCAAAAATCATTGATATTATGTAAAAGAAAAATCGATAATTTTGACCAACACAATGTAATGTTGGCTTTTGCCACAAATATACCCATGCTAAGACTGATTTTGTGGTCCAGGGTCACATAAGATTGTGACTTGAGGTCAAGATATTTCTATATATTTATTAAATAATCATAAGCTGGAGGTCAAGATTACATGTTGATTGTCTATCCACCTTATTTTCGAACGTGGAAGTAAGTGATGTGACGTATTTTCCTTTTTTGTGCGAGACGTCCGTTTCAATAGCCGGCCGGTTAATCTTTCACTGCGCTGGTTTAAAATATCACAACTTTCCCTCTGGTGTGGGTTTTTTTAAAACGGCCATTTTTTTTTTTTTCAATTTGTTTGAGTTTTTATGGCCACACAGCTTCATACGGTCCGACAGTCAGCAGCCTCTTTCTTGTTCAACACATCGTAAGTTATTTAAATAAACCCATTAAACTATTACATGTATTCAGTATTGTTTTTGTTTTATGCAAATATTATTACATTGCTTCTTACGCACTAGATGGAGATCCTTGCGTCATACGTAACATGCATCTTTGCACATGCGCAGAGCATCCCACAATCAGTTATCGATTTTTTATCAAGTGTTTACATGTCCTTTTGAGTGGATTACGAAAGGTATAAACCACCCTACTCTAGCCGATTGTTAGCGTAAATGCAGCTATTGTAAGTGAAGATTACCTACATGCATGTAGACTGGTTTAAAAAATGATCTATAATTGTGTTTGTCTTTGCTGTGTAGGAGACTCTCTGTCCGGTCTTCAGAGAGCTATAGAAATGAAGGAGTCAACCAAACAGCAGCTCAAAGAACAGCTGGACACTGTGGAGAAGGAGACGCGCTCCAAACTACTTGAGATTGATGCGTTCAACACACAGCTGAAGGTACTGAATCCACGAAGTGTCCAAACTCACAAAGACGGCTTTAGGGTTTCATCTAGACAAAGCTTTTTACTTTGGTTCCTTCCTTAATTGGTTTCTTTTTTAATTTTTGTTTAGAATTTTGTTGTGTCTGTATATTAAAGAGAAAATAATAGAGACAGTAAAGTGAGCTTTCACTACCTTTCATTAGTGGATTTTGAATTTCCGTACAAAGATTCTCACAGGGTCCGAAATTAACATCTGCTAAATATGCTAGAAATAATTTTTGTTTTGGCGAGTTCATCTTACTACGTGGGTTGGCCGTTATTCTCAACTTTCACCAAACATTTTATGTATTTATTAAATAGAAAATGAATCCCTAAGAACTTTTTTCCAATAAATGAATGTTTTCTGTTATAGCTGTATAACTGCATGTTGACACATTACTGTGCATTCACACCACCACTGGCGAGAACGTCAAAGTGGCCGGTAGTCATTCGTATTAAATGAGAGCCGGCGGCAAGCAGCGGCGCGTCGAGGATAGTTGAAATTATCTCAACTCTATGCTAATGAGCTATGATGTGGTTTGGCGGCAACCAATCAGAAGGTGGAAACGTTCGACAGCAACCAATCCGCTTGAGAGGATTCCCAAGAATGCATCCGAGCGTCCACTGCACTTTTTCTATAGCGTCTTTGGCAGGGCAGCCAAAGCTTTTTATACGCTCGTCGGCGGCCGTGTGAACATAGTTACTTATGTCTTGTTTAGGCCGACAGCTGCTTTTTCGCTGTTGACGGGCACGCGTCTCTTTCAAAAAGGTTATTGGGAGGCGTTCCCAATTCTGTTTGTCATAATCAGACGAGTACCGCCGACTTCATTAACTGATGAGAAAGACAGATGATTTAAACTCCACTGCTTTACTCTCATTGGTATTCGGTCCTAAAATTTGCTTTTGATTTGCATAAAGATATACTTTTCACAACTTGCATCGCTAGGCACGCCCACTTCCTGTCACCACTGTCACTCATGTCGCCGGGAGTCGCCAAGCTTCCATTGAAATGAATGATATCATGTCACTGCTAGTCACTGGCGGTCTGAATGGGGCCATTGAAACAGAAATATGGGGAACATAATCACGATTATTAGTGTTATTGCGACAGGTTGATTTGAGATGCTATGCGTACATGACATACAACAACGGAGAAAGAGCCCAATGATGAGGACAAAATACATACAGTTTACTCCCAATTGGCATGTACTCCAGAACCTGCAGAATGTTAAGTTTGGACCCTGCATACATGCAATATAAACAAACAGGACACAATAAGACACATAACTCTTTGTATCTGCCTACTGCTTACTCTCTTACCTTGTCTTCCTCACCTTCCTCATCCTCCACTCATCCTGACGACTCCCTCCCGTCCCATCCACCGTGTTTATACGGCTTGGCTGGCCCTCTTTATTTTGGCTTATCTGTGTTCCCCCAACTTACCCTTCGTGCTGATACAGTCTTTGGGACTGTTCTATCAAACCCATGCTGCCAAGATGGAGAACCTGCAATCAGAGCTACTATTTGAAGAGCAGAGGGAGCGACAGGTAGACGACACGAAATTGCTTTTGCGTTACCCCTCCAGAAAACTACCACCACCAGACTAAAACCCCCTACTCACCACACAGTGCTCTCTGCTGCCCTTTACGAGGGAAAGTTAGAGTAGCACGCTTACAGTTGTGTCTCAACTTTGACTGTTTTCCTTTACTAAACTATAAGCCTGTAGCTGACAATGTTAAATAGAGCAACGAATTGGCTTCACTATTCTGCTTGGGTTCAAAGGCTGTCTGCTCCATACTCTGCATTTGTAGAGCTAAACTCACAATCATGATAATAATGATGATGGGTGGTGGTTTGAACTTTGACCCCTCACCGTTTGGGTCGCTTTGTGTTTCTTACAGTCAGGGAGCTCTGTGGACGAGGTGCTGTTGGACTGTCTCGCAGCACTGCTGGCCTGTTTGAAGCATATAGACTTCTACATCCAGGTCATCCCTACCTCTCCCCCGTGACCTTTGTTTTTACCCTCAACGTGCACTGTTGCCCTGTGTCTCACTGCACCTATTCGAGCTTCCTTTGTGAAGCTTATCAAAGGCAGCGCTGTACCTATTACAAACCTTCTTGTGACGGTTGCAATCTATTCCCTGTTTTTGCACTGATCTAAGACCCGTTTGGCTGTTTGTCTTTTAACGTGTCTACACTGGAGACATCAAAACTGTACGTCACCTCGGAATTACCACTGACCAATCGACTGTACAAGTAAACTTAATGGTTTCATTTATCTATTATTCAACAGAAAAATATGTTGGTATAAACCCAGACTTCGTATTGGCTATAGGAGTATAATGCTGCATGCACACCGCCAGCGACTATGGCTCTTTCAATAAGGTCGTTAGGAGGCTTTCCTAATTATGGTTATCCTAGTAACAACAATGAACAAATGAGTAAAGATTTTTGCTTACTGTAGTCCGAACATTTGTATGGGTTTATTAATTTTCGTAGGCATCCTACAAATTCATCACGCACACAAACCTTGCACACTGTATCCGATGCGTATTAATTAATCTGTTGGGGAAAAATCGCGAAACCATATAAAATGAAGTCTTCGAAACGTTAAAAATAAAAAGTTTTAAAGGCAGTGTCTAAAAGTGATATAAAAAAAGTGAATATTTCAGACCCAATTTGCAAAGATCATAACCGTTCTCTCAGTACATGACGAAAGACGGACAACGTGAACTCCACTGCTTCGCTTTCATTGGTAGTCGCTCCCGAAAGTCGCTCATCATTTGCATACACTCGAAAAAAAAATTTTTTGCACTAACTTTTTTCTTAAATAAAATTTACAGTTTTTTTTGTAAAATACAACTTGCCTATTAAAATCAAATAAAATCTACCTAATAATGCATTAAAAACAAATGTAAAATAATTTAGTAAATGTTACTTAATTATTTTTATTTTAGAAGTTGGATTTATTTAAATCGTTTAGGTAAAGTTTTTGAATATTGATGCATTGCTGTCCTTAAAATATTAAATAAATCTTATTTACTATAAAACTGTTCAACCCGGCGCTCAGGTAGAATATTTGTGTGATAGGTGCTCTTGGGGTAGGGAAAAATCCAAAGACAAAAAAAACAAATCCCAGGCACTCAATCAAAAATAACAGAAGGAGAAGGAATAAATAAAAAGCCTTTATTAAGTGTGGCTTACATTATATAAAATCCAAACGCCAACATGTTTCGACCAGCAAGTGGTCTTCTTCAGGGCAAAGCAACCAAAGCAAGTAAATAAGCAATCTTATTTACTGTTGTATGGTAGATTGTATTTACTATTTGTTATTTTGATGGTTTTAGTTTAATCGATTTTATATTTTTAAATTAAATGAACTCAGATTTTTGACTTGAATGCGCTAAAGTTTTTGATTTAAAATGTACTTTTAGGACTGGATGCAGTGACTGTAAAACCGTTAAATTACACAAGAAAATATCTTATAAGACTTACTATTCCCACACGGTTTGTTTTGTACATTAATTAATTGTGTATTTATCATCATTAAACTTAGAAAAATCTAGTTTTCCATAAATGTTAATATTATTATGTAGAAATTATGAGGGTTAATCTAATATATATTACTAAACCAAAAAAAGTTTGTTTTTTCAGTGCAGTTAAACCATTCTCAACTATTTTGTAGCTGGACACACCAACTTCCTGTCACCAGCGTTCACTGTCACTTGTTTTGCTGGAATTCGGCAAGCTATTTTTTATTGAAATGAACAAGATCGCGTTACTCCGCAGTTGCTATTCACTGGCGGCGTGCACACCGCAAGAAAAACAAGTGTAAGCATAATTTTAGTGTTGCTAAAACATACATACAGTTAAAAACAAAAAAGATTGTTAAAAATAAACCATTATAGTAGAACCACGTCACAAGTCCAAATTTATTGAAAAATTAAAAACTATATTTTTTTATTTTTAATCTGAAAGATTACGCTGTTTGCAGTGTTTCAGAAATATGGGTGGGGCGTCTGTCATCTGAATGTGGCAAACATGTCCAGTGTAGACACTGTTATGTTAGGCCTTTGAGAATAAAAAGCTGGTCTTAGATCAGTGTAATTAAAGCATAAGGTTGATTGTGCTGCTTTCCCTTCAAGCTGTACTGCCAATTGATTCGGGAAGCAACCCAGGCCAAGTCAATGAAGCTAACTACTCTATGCATTAACCTGGACATAATTTGTTTTTGCTAAATACTTTGAAATGATTTTCTTTTACTGGAGACTGCTTAGCTTTTATTACAGGGATTTCAACTATTTATTTATTTATTTATGTGTAGTTTTTCATCTTATATTTGCATTTTATTGAACTGAGTTTTAAAAGTTTCCAGGGAGACCTAGTGGTGCCCATAACAGAGCATATTTTGAACAGATGACAGACTCAGATTTCCTCAATGTTCAGAAACGTTTATCTAGCTGTATCTTGACCTAAAACCTGTTTAGTCACATAATATTTTTATGTTTAAACAGGCATAGGTAGTTTATATACAGTAGGTCTTACATTAACATTGTGGGGCTTATTAAAAACTGCATGTCTGGTGAAAACTTAACATTTACTCCCTCTGATACTGCTTTGGTGTGTATGTGTGTCTTAATCTCTCTATATCTTTCTTGAATCTGCCTCCTTTACCAAACCGCTTGCAGTGATTTCTTGAATGCTATACTTGGCTAATATTTTGCTTTTGTGACATTCAACATTGAACAGAAATGTTGTTTTAATAACTTCCCACACTGACAAACTGATGCCAGAGAAAAGAAACTACTGTATATTATGCTCAAATTTATTCTTGCAGTAGATTTTATTTTTGAAATGGAAAAATGAAAATTCTCAACCACATTCTGACGGTTGTTTCTTCTTATCTTGATTTCTTTGTGTTGCCTGTCAAACTCGCCACTTTAGTGATTCATATGAGGTTACCTAGCAGGCATTGCAGCTTGGCATCATAAACATAATCGCTGTGTGGTTTGTGCCTTGTGCTGTGCAATTGTACGATTTTAGCATAAGGATTTACTTAAAAAAGCATAAGCATTGTTACATATGATATTACTATATTATTGGTTTAGGTTCTAGTCTTTTATAGTCGATCATGCACAAAGTGTATTTGTGCTATATCATCAATAAAATGTGGCTTATAGCTTTTCTATAGTTAATAATAATATATGTAGTAATTTAAATTTAAAATCATTTGAAGTATCACAAACTATCAAGTAGTCTAGAATTAAGACCATAAATTTCCGTAGGGCTGTCAAACGATTAATCGCATACAAAATTAAAGTTTGTGTATGTGTAATTATTATGTATATATAAATACACAAGCATTCATGTTTATATGTAAAAAAAAAATGTGTGTGTGTGTGTATATACAGTGGCAAGAAAAAGTATGTGAGCCTTTTGGAATTTCAGTTTTTTGAATAAATGTATCATATAATGTGATCTGATCTTTATCTAAGTCAAGGGTGTATTGACAAACATAATGTGTAGAAAAACAAAATGATTTTTCAGAAAATAGTGGTTTTCATCTTGTCACTTTCTTGGTATAGAAAACCAAGTTTTTACCTAAGTAGGCTTTATGCCCAGCTGCACTACTTCCTGAACTTCAGCCAGCTCCTTGTTTCCTGTCTGTCATTATTGGACAAATTAATCAAGGTGTGCCTGACCTCAGTAGTCACAACAACAATAATCATACACACCTGAAGTAATCAGTTTGTCCAATAATGGCAGACAGGAAACAAGGAGCTGGCTGAAGTTCAGGAAGTAGTGCAGCTGGGCATAAAGCCTATTAGTCAAAATGGATTTATTGCGTTTTGGAACCAAACTTTTCTAATATACATAATTACACACAGTACACGCACATAAATTATGCAAACACAAACTTTTATTTTGTATGCGATTAATCATTTGACAACCTTATTTTCATGGTTACATATATGTTGTATTATGCGTGCCACTGTGGGATTTGCGGAAAAATTAAGACTATACAACAGAATTTAGGCATTTTTTAGATAATGCTTGCAGGGAACAGCTGCAAATATCATAGTGTGAGAGAGATTGCTAGGCGAACAAGCCCCATTACCCCCTATACTTCCCTTACCTGTACTCCTCTGTCCCATCATGCATTGCAGGAGTTGAGAGAAATCCACAACAAACAGCAGAGGCAGAAACAAAAGGACCTGGAGGCTGACATCACCCAGCCGTCACATGATAGGACATCCACGGAATTACAAGAGTCCAGGTAATTTGTCCTTTGTCAGTCCTTATGATGCTATCAAAGCATAGCAACGAATTTGCGTCATTTGAACATCCAAGATTTTTTTCCTCCAGGTTGTCGGGGCCAGATGAGGGCCTGTCACCGGCATGGAGAGATGGTGGTTTGAGGAAAGTTCCCACTCCTCCCTCGTCTCATGCTTGGATGAGTCGAGTCAGTGAAGAGGAGAACCATAGCAAAGCTGACATCCAGGAGAACCTCTCCAAGCTTTTTACACAGCAGACGCAACCAGGAAAGATCCCGTCACCCTGGTCCATGGCAGGTGAGAACAGATGTTGAGTTTGACAGTCAATGCCACTGATTTTGCTTACACCTAATAGCATGAATCCTCATAACTGTGTTTTGTGTGTTGTAGAGAAGCTCCCGGTGTCTGGTTTTAACCAGGACAAGGTAAAAGTGGTCTACTACAGAGCGCTGTACCCATTCGATGCCCGTAGTCATGATGAGATCACCATTCATCCTGGAGATATAGTGATGGTAAGAATGCCGGGATATGAGCAGACAAAATGTGGCCGCACATCTAGGTTATCTGTTTTTAAAGAGCACCTATGGCCCTTTGGTGTGTAAGTGTGTATTAGGACATGTTAACGATATGCAAAAGGTACAAACCCCAAAGTAAATGATGATGCAATTTATCGTCTCCAACGTAAATCTCTTTTCTTGGACTACAACAAACAAACGGATTGTAGGCAACAGTTGACTTTCTGGGATTGGTGATGTAGACAAGACCGAAATTATCATAATTCCTCCCGCTTCGGACTGACAGCCTGTAAGTTAACTCCTGTTAGCATTGCATTGTGAGCGAATCTTTTAAACATGGTAAGGAGCGTCACATTTCCGGCTGACATCGGAGAGGCCAATCACAACGTACAGATTAGCTGGCCAATCAGGGACACAGAGCTTTTCAAATCTGTGCGTTTCAAGAAGAGAGTGAAATCTTGAGCTATAAAAATGAATGTACAGTATGTGGAAAATAATGTGTTTTTTAACCATAAACCACGCAAACACATTGTATTATACCAAATGCACAAAATAACACAGTTTTAGCAATGAAATAGGTGCTCTTTAAAGCAGTTGTAATACAGTAATATACATGTTAGCATTTCCTACTATTATTTTGCTTATTTAATATTTATCAATTATATGTTAATAATTAAATTGCTGGAAAAAAAATGTAATTGATTTATCTTGTCAGACTCAAATTAAACGATGCAAAAACATGACCCCACTAAATTAATTTAAACGTTTAAAGTAAGTAATACCAAGCTTTTTTTGAAAAAGCGGTGTATCAGAGCAGATCTAAAGTTATATGGTTAACACAGTCTGTGTGTGTGTGTGTGTGTGTGTGTGTGTGTGTGTGTGTGTGTGTGTGTGTGTGTGTGTGTGTGTGTGTGTGTGTGTGTGTGTGTGTGTGTGTGTGTGTTTGTATTCTAATGTGTGTTTGCTAGATAGTTTGTATGTGTGTGAGAGAACACAGTTACTGACCTTTGGCCCTGCCTCTGTCCTCTTTTGCTCTTCCTAAAGGTGAAGGGGGAGTGGGTAAGTTTTCTGCCCCCTCATCCACTCACCCTTTCAGCACTCGATCTAATCACTGTTGTAAACATACTCTGCCACCTCCAAAATTAGGTGTAAAAAATAAATAATGTAGTATTATTACACAGCTTAGAGTTGAGGCAACATTGAAAAGCTTTTATTTAAAGTGGCAGTGTTTGTTTCTAGATCATCTTTTTTGTTCACTGTATTATTTGTTTGTCAAAGGGTTAAGATCGGCCCTGTACAGAGACCACATGTGGCTTTTTAGGGTATCGACATTATAACATGCGACTGTAGGGGTGGACGATATGCCAGTAGAAACCGGGCAAATGTATTGTTCAGAGAAGTCTAATTTTTGTGTGATATATGTAAGGGATAAGTATCATTAATAGCGCTTTTCCATTGCATAGTACCTCACTGTTTGGGTCGGGGCAGCTTCCACTGGGAGCAGATACTTTTTTTAGTACCACCTCGGTTGGGGTTCCAAGCGACACATGCTGAGACCAAAACGTGATGCGAAAACACTGTAGAACACTAATTGGTGAGAATCGTCACTACCAGCGTGATCGCTATAATGTAAAAGATTAGCTTTACCTTCATGCTAGCTTGCGCTGTCTCGAGTAAACATGTTGTCATCTGTGCTTTGCTGTAAGTTTCCAAACTCCCTTTAGCGATGAAAAACATCCACAGGTTGAGAATCAGGACAACCATAACAGTTTTTTTCCGGACTTGCAGTTTGTGGCGGCACATTCGTCACGTCCGCATATATGCTTAAATGGAACTTAAATGAGGCTCAGCAGAGCGCGTCGACTGTTGCCACGGGTGTTTGTATAGAAACTGTCATGTGAGACAGAGGTTTTGATTATGGCGATGTGCAAACATCTCTTTGTGGTGGTCAATTTAAATTTTTTGGTGGACTGAGAAATAAATGAATGTATGGTAATGTACAACAACGCTCTCACTTGTATGATGGCTAGAAGTAGTAGGTGTGAGAGACGCAAGCGCGTGAGAGAGACGCAAGCGCGTGAGAGAGACGCAAGCGCGTGAGAGAGACGCAAGCGCGTGAGAGAGACGCAAGCGCGTGAGAGAGACGCAAGCGCGTGAGAGAGACGCAAGCGCGTGAGAGAGACGCAAGCGCGTGAGAGACAACTCACGTCACATTAACGACACCGAGCGACACGCACTCGCTTGATGGGCGTTCCTTGGCTAGTATCTAAAAGGTGTATCAAAAGTCACTTTAGAGGTATTGTTAAGTTACAAGAAATTTGTTTTTTGGATTTAAAAGTATTTATTGCTCTATTAAAGTAACAAAATATATGAGATAAAATGCCAAACTTATCAGATATATACAGAAATACGCATTTTCCGCCATCTTGAATTATTTTCTCCGACTCGATCACAGTCCTACGTCACGCTCCTCCTTCACTCCGATTTGTCGCTTTGTCGCATCGCTCAGCATTTGCATAAAATAGCCTGCTTGTCTATTTTGGCCCCACCTTGCTCGCGCAGCGGCAAGCTTGTCACTTGTCGCTGGCAAACGCCCACTCCCATTGAAAATGAATGGTAGCCTGTCGCTCTGTCTCTTGTGGCTAATGTGACTGGGGCGTGAGAGACAAGCGCGCGAGAGACAAGATAACGTTAATGTAGCAATAACATGTAAGAATTTTTTCCTTAGTGCCAACAGCAGAACTGAAAAGGGCGGAGCTTATAGATACTTCTGTCGTTCATGTAGTAAGAGTTTAGCTTTTATCGCTCACCCCTATTTGGCTTGTGTCTAGGATCTTGATTGATGCCTTTAGGGTTCTCTGCCATAACCATTTATCCCATTACCTGTATTTATTTCATGTATTCCTGTATGTAAGTCTTTCATTTTGGCATTACATACAGTGTGTTTGTATTGAGACCTCTCATGTATATTCATATGTTTTACACCACATGTGAAGACATCATGGTTGGCTGTCTGACCTTTCAGTTTTGTGTCCTTTCACACTCTCTCTCTCTCTGTATGTCTCTCATCCGCTCTTGCTTTCTGTTCTGGTTCTCAGGTGGATGAGTCACAGACAGGTGAACCGGGGTGGTTAGGAGGAGAGATTAAAGGAAAGACTGGCTGGTTTCCAGCAAACTATGCAGAAAAGATCCCTGAATCTGAAGTTCCTCTCAGTTTGAGGGCCAGCGGCACCCCTACATTAGGATCCCAGATATCATCCACTTCCTCATCTAATACGGCCACGCCCATACAGCCAGTTTCCACAGAGCCTGCACCGATACCCCCTCCCTCTTCAGCCGCAGCCCCACCAGGCCCCGCCTCCTCATCTTCCTCAACATCTAGCAATTGGGCAGATTTCAGCACTACGTACGTATACCGTATTTTCCCATCAGTTGCTTACAAACCTGGAGCTTTTGTAACTGGTTCATTTTTGAATTTGGTTAGATGGCCATCTAACTCATCTGTGGAGAAGCAGGACAGCGATGGGTGGGACGCGTGGCCAACCCAGCCCACTCAGCCTTCTCTGTCTGTGCCCAGTGGGGGTCAGATGAGACAGCGCTCGGCTTTTACACCCGCCACACTCTCTGGATCCTCACCCTCGCCTGTGCTTGGACAGGTATGTGATACTGTCTCTCAGATATTGGGTCTGTCCCATACTTCTAAATTTGAATTATTCCTAACCTTTGATTTCATCTCATGATGTCTCAGGGTGAGAAGGTGGAGGGTCTGCAAGCGCAGGCTCTGTACCCCTGGAGAGCCAAAAAAGACAATCACCTGAACTTTAACAAGAATGATGTCATCACCGTGCTTGAACAGCAGGACATGTGGTGGTTCGGAGAGGTACAGGGGCAGAGAGGATGGTTCCCCAAATCGTACGTCAAACTTATCTCCGGACCCGTACGGAAATCTATGAGGTGTGTACCTGTGATGGCCGCGTCTTCAGAAGTATAGGTGATGTGGAAGTGAGTGGTTACAAATTAAAGGTAGAAAAGATAAGCATAAAAATTCATTAATAAGCGCCTGTTCACACTAAGACCAAAAAACGAATCCACTATTAAAATCATTCATCAGCATCTCAACTAATATTCATCAGGGTTTGCATTAGGGCTGAACGATACATCGAATTTTCATCGTCATCGCGATATGAACTCACGCGATGAACACATCGCAACAGACAGCCTTGACGCGATGAATGAAGGGAAAACGGTAAGCGCATGTAATAAACGTTTGACCTATCACGTTTAGTCCTGAAGACATGCTCTGCGTCCCAAACCGCATACTTCCATACTATATAGTAGGCGAAAAGCACTACTTCTCGTACTCTTTGCATACTATATAGTATGGAAGTAGGCAGTTTGGGACGCATGGATGGTTTGCACGTTCAGCTATTAGGCCAATCAGGGGAACCCCCAAGTCAGCTACACTCAGATTGAATTGGGAGGTGTCAGTTGCGACGCTGTGCCTGTTAGCATAAACGATAGCGGAGAAAGGAGAGAAGAGTGAGGAAAATGTGTTGTCAGACGAAGATCTTGTGGTGAAAAGGAACAGCACTTCAGCTATATCATGGAATTATTTTGGATTTAGGAGAGATGACTCCAGGTACTGTGGAAGTGGTAATTCACATATTGCGTCTATTGCATGCTCAAGTTCATTATTTCAAATGTAGGCGCGCAGTATGTGCGCCCTGGAAGCGCTGCGGTTGCGACTCGCACACGGTGCGACGCACTCGTTTTTCCAGGATTTTCAGAATGACACAAGCGCAGGGTGCAGATTATGTGACAATAACCTACGTGTCTAGCGTGTTCCACGCGTTTTTAGGCGTGACATGTGAATGGTCCCTAAAACGTGAAAAAATATAAAATATTTATCGCAACTCACATCGTCATCGCAACATTAAACAATGTCACCGCACATCGCAACTTTTCCTCACATCGTGCAGCCCTAGTTTGCATAAGTTTAAATTCATAAAGGAATCCAGACTTCTGTGTAAAATGTCGGATTTAATCCACAGTATGATTTTTTTTAAAGATGGTAAGGAGTTTAGTTTTTAATGCTATGCTGTTTTGTTTCAGTATTGAGTCTGGTTCCTCCGACAGCCCCCCCAGTGTTAAGAGACCCAGCCCGTCCCCGAACAAGCCCACGGATCTCGGAGAAGGTGGGAATACAGCATAAACACAGCACAATGGCGCTTGTATATATTCTCGTAATATGGTCCATATCAGATGTGACACTTGTCTCTTTCTTTTAGGGGTGCATAATGATTAATCGCGACTAATCGTTTGCAGAATAAAAGTTTTGTTTACATCCAACATGTGTGTATTGTGTATAATAATTATATATATATACACAAATCCATTTATATTTTTAAGAAAAATATATATTTATAAATTAAGTATTTTTAATTAAATATATTATAAATTAAATATAAATATAAAAATGTATATACACATGTGAATATTTAAATATTTGTTAAATATCTGTGTGTATTTAAATATACATCATTATTACAGTACACACGTACATGATGTAAACAAAAACGTTTATTCTGCAAACGATTAGTCGCGATTAATCGTTAGGCAGCCGTACTTTCTTTCTATTTCTTCCAAGCATATTAATCACAGTATAATTCTTTGTGCTTTTATGTGTTATTACAGAGTATGTGGCAATGTATACCTATGAAAGCAGTGAGCAAGGTGACCTGACCTTCCAGCAGGGTGATGTCATCACGGTCACAAAAAAAGAAGGGGATTGGTGGACCGGTACTGTGAGCGGGAGGACCGGAGTCTTCCCCTCCAATTACGTCAAACCTAAAGATTCTGAGGTAAACATTTTAAAATGTTGATCAGAACTTATAGCTGTAAAAGCGTATGGCGTCCACTGATGTTTAGCAGATGTTTAAAAAAAAAATTTAATATATCTCTATTGCACCGCCTGAATTTGTGTGTTATTCAAATGATACACATATTAAATTCAGTATCAGCACAACATTCTTACCTCTGTTTTTCTGCCCAGGGTTTGGGATCTGCTGGGAAAACGGGAAGTTTGGGGAAGAAACCAGGTGGGGTATCTAAAAACATAAAATTTTGCTTATTTTGACCATTGCTAACTCTAACAGACTGATCCTGTCCTGCTCTCTGTTTTTCTCACCTGTTTCCTGTTTCGCTTCTGGCAACAGAGATCGCTCAGGTCATCGCCCCCTACACGGCCACAGGTCCAGAGCAGCTGACTCTGGCACCAGGACAGCTCATTCTCATCCGCAAGAAAAACCCGGGTGGATGGTGGGAAGGAGAACTTCAGGTCTGAAAAACACACATGCTGTTAAATACACTCACCACGTTAGAACGTTACCGTACACATAGATTTTGTTTTATGTGATCTCTGTATAGAAACGGCATATATTTGGTCACATTGCCCTAGTTTATTTAAAGCTGAGTGAATAAAATAATGTAAATGGCATGTTTTAGTGCTTGTGGTGTGACATCATTGGGTACCAGTGAGACAAAACCTTCATAAATGTGTATATGTGAATGTCAATTAATAACCTACTGCTCCTGCTTTCTTTAGGCAAGAGGAAAGAAGCGTCAGATTGGCTGGTTTCCAGCTAATTATGTTAAATTATTAAGCCCTAGCACCAGTAAGACCACACCCACAGAGCCCATCCCACCCAAGCTGCCAACGCCCAATGCAGGTAATGTTTCAGTGAACTTAACGTTCACTAAACTAAGACACATATGAAAAACTGTCTGAAGATCTTTGCACATAGGGTCTGTGGATTAGTCACATTAAAAATTAAAATGAAAAAAAAAATACGACCTTGTGTTGTGTCAATCATGTTTACACACTGCCTCCGAAACTTTCGTCCCTTATAAAAAATTCAGATAAGTTTCGATTATATCTTCAAGTACTTTGTCGTACAAAGTGAAGTTCATGATTGACTGTCTCTAAGGCAAAAAATCTGCCACAAACCACAATTGCTTAACGTCTATGCTTTGTTGTTCTGAACATCTAAGTGTTCTCATCTCGCAAAACTTTAAACTTGTTTCATCTGTGAATACTTATTTTTAGAGATTCACTGGAATGAAAAATGTTCATAGATAGTTGATTATTCAGACTAGTTTGGTGGTTATACTATGTTGCATGAATTAAATTCTGAAGATGACATTTTTTGAATGTTATTCATTCATATAATGACCATTAATATTGAAGATTAAACAAGTGATGTTCTTTACATTTTGTATACACAGAGCTTGGTTTTTTTTTTTTTTACAGAATATATCAGCCATGACTATTGGCTATTCTTAAACTATTTGCCGATAGTGTCCAAACTTGCTTTTTTTGACCGATACCGATTATTGGCCGATATATCAGTGCAGGTACTTATTTAATATCCACAAACTGCATACTGAATTTATGTTGCTTCTGTATATCTCAGTGCTTGAGCATTGGCTAAGCAATGCAAAAAGTTATTAGTTTGAACCCAGGCACAACACATGTTGATAAAAAAATATGCATTAGTTTGGATGAGGATGATAAAACAGTGGATCTCATTCACTAATAATTGCGTACATTTTTTGTATTTATATGCACACTTGTGCACGTGGCCGGTAATTTCCATAAAACACGCCCAAACCAGCTCCATAAGAGCTTTCCGCAGGACTGGTCCAAATTTTAGAGCAAAGGAGCTCGAAAAGAAGCAAAGGAGCTCGAAAAGAAATCCATGGTCATATTTATTATTGGGTAAAGTTCATTTTTTATTTGGGAGGTTTGGCTGTCGCTGGAGATATCCAGTGCTGTCCACCGACTGTAGTAACATTAAATAAGTATTGGATGCGTTAATAAATATGACATTTAAATAACATGACAGAGACGCACATCTGTATCTAAAATAAAACAGACAGGTGATCAAATGATTGACGTTTGGACTTCTTATTACATTTACATGGCGTTTACATTAGGCATTAAGCTGACGCTTTCATATAGAGATTTAAAAAGTGAGGAAGGAAGGTGTGAAGATTTGTCATTACGCGCAATTATCATTATCTTCTTTATATGTGTAGAAAAAATAAGTAGGCTATAATAATGTATAATATAATGTATATAATAATAATATAGATCATGTATAATAATATAAAATACAGAAAATATTATCCAAATTTTATATTTCAATTATTATAATTATAGCCTAGTATATTTGATTATAGCGTACAACGTGATTATTGCGTACGAGTGGTTGTAGGTTTTCTTGAATTTTTGCGCACATTTAGAAGAATTTTTGACACGAAAGTTTTTGTTGAATCACCATTTCCATCCGTAGTACGCATGCTTTGTGAATGAAACGCATTGTTTTTCGTCGTTTGTGGAAGTAGATTTATCCCTTATATATTTAATCATTTGTATTTTGCTTTTGTCTGACCCCTTTTTCATTTGTGTTTGCGTGTCACAGTGTGCCAGGTGATTGGCATGTACGACTACACAGCGCAGAACGATGACGAGCTGCCTTTTGGCAAAGGCCAAATCATCAACGTGTTGAGCCGAGAGGATCCCGATTGGTGGAAAGGGGAGCTGAATGGTTCCGTCGGACTTTTCCCATCCAACTACGTCAAGCTGACCACCGACACTGACCCCAGCCAACAATGTAAGTCCAGACTGTTAAACACTTTCGCAAACACACACTCAAGAGGCAAAACGTCGCTCTAATCTCTTGTCTAGCACAGTGAAATTTCTAATATTTCGTAAATTTCAAATTTCATTTCCCCCTCCCGAGAGCGTCTTACAATTAAAGCTTTCGGCTAAAAGCATGGCCCCCGTGCCAGTGTGGTCTCTAATACTTCCATAAGGATCTTTGAGGACCTTCTCAAAGTTAGCTTTAGCAAATGAGTTAGTTCTGTCCTCATGGTGCGGTGGAGTTACAGACCGGTCCTTATCCTCTGCCACACCGAAGCCCCTCCCCTTCCTGTCTCCAAGCAACCGCTCACCTCCATGTTGTAGAGCATTACGTAGAACGACCTCATCTCTATCTCTTTGCCTGCATGCTAGTGTCCTTGTCATTGTGGCGTCCTGTGAAAGTGTCTTGCAGAGTCCATTTAGTTCTCCTAGCTCGTAAAGATTTTTGCACATTGTGTTTTTTCTTTCCTTTTCTTTCTTTTTCCTTTTTTTTGCTTATGTGCTGTGTTTTCCTCTTTCTAGGACTGTTATGTTGCCCATATCCCACTCAGCCTTGAAAGTCCTCAAAGCGACCCACTATCCCTTAAACTGTGCCCAGCGGGATGATGGGAGATGGAACATTGATCATGTGACTGCCCCCAGCTGGCTTTGTGGCCAGAAGAGACGAATACTACAGAGAGCAGTCGTTAACCTCAATATTGAGAACCGTAGACGCTCGCCAAAATTGCAGGCCGGCCTCCTTCGCATTAAAGCAATTAAATAAACAAGAATGCCTAACATTTTGAAGGATCTCTTTCCTTTTCTTTGGACAAATTCATGAACTTAATCATTCACACTGAATTTGTATAGAGAATGAATTAAATGCACTAATCGAATAAAAAAGTGCTGGATAGTGGGTCCTTTTGTGGCTTTCTGTCATCTAGTCCCAAAACCCCGCCTCGTTTTGAAGCGACCAATCGGGAATATGGTTCCATTCAGTATTAAGTTTCACATCTCCATCGTACTAATGCACCCCCCTCCCAGATTCCTCATTGGACCTTAGCACTACAGAATGACCCACTATTCATGAGTCATGACGTAACCGGGGTGCAGGAACAAACGTGCTTGTTATCAGTGTCATTGCAAACTCATCAATGTGTGGAATTGAGACAGCGACGTGTACGGCATATCCGACCGATTCCAATATCAAAATATGTGTGTTAAAGGTCATACTTTTTCATTTCGAATGCCAAAATGTGTCTCAAATATCTTTAAAGGAATACTTCACCCAAATTTGGAGTTAAAAAGGACTATATTTTCTTTTTTGGGTGAATGATTACTTTAAAAGAATAATGGTCGGACATGCATGGACGTCGTGTAGAAAACTACTGTTTCGTGTATTACACCCCCCCCCCCTTTCAGAACATAGAGGTGCTGTCACTCAGTTTGATGGACAGGATGGACTCATCAGTCCATTGTCCAATCATAAGCCTCTCTTTGTCATCATCTGTTACATGTTCATACCAAAACAATGGACGAATAGATGTGTGCTTGGTAGTCTTTTTGTTTTATTAATGTTCGTTTCATATTGTCTGTGTGACGGGGTTGAGATTTGGTGTTGCAAACCAAAAAAAACTGCACAACTGCCACTTGAGGATAATGGTACATAGACAGATGTGCGTTACGCACACGTTGTATTGGGAGTGTGAACCTGTTCAGCAGAGCGATCTGAATTTTTGCGCATTAAACGTTCATTTCATGTGTAATTGTGTTTCCAATGTAGATGAATGAATGCTTTTGTATCCTTTAATCTTTTATGGTTTACTGTCTTTGTGTTGATCGAATTTGCAATTATTTTTGAAATGTTGACGTTTATTTGGAGAACACTATATTTCAAGTTGTTCGTAATACAACTCACTATTTTTATAACTAGCTAGAGATCATTTAGGACGTCCAAATTTTATTCAGTTGAATCAATTGACTCAATTTTGTCATGCTTAAACCTATTGAATGGAACGAACGGCATCGGTGTGAGGATTAATGTACTGAATAAAAGCTTAATACCATTTTAATCACAAATGCTTATATATTAATAGGAGTTTACAAGGAATTTCATTTAAACAGATTAGGGTCTTTAGATCATCCAGTGTTGTTTTTAATGCTTGTTAAAAAGCATGGATTTAATTTATGCTGCTTTAACATTGTACTGGCAACTAATTTTATTTCGTTTTATCTGCCTCAAAACAGTATTGTAATTACAAAGTCATAAATTCCTGTTTTACTCCATCCAAGTTTATTTCATATTTGTGTGGTTTCTCCGCGTTAAAGAATCGCTGCTTTAATGTTGGCTGAACCGTCGCAACTGTGATGATCAGTCTACTGGACGATTTGTTTGTTTGTTTTCCGTTTAAATGAACCAACCACCATCCTCGGACTACAGAAGCACAAATGCTTCCTTACCATCCAATATCTGCAATACTGTATATTGAAATGCATCTGTTCAAAGCGATGTCCAAAACATTAACCATTGTACTTGGTTATGAAAGCATTTTATCGAAAATAAAATGAATGTACAGTTATGAACTCAACTATGTACAACAGTTTCTAGCTTTAATGAAAGTGTCATACCATCTTTATAAAAAATGATGTATAACCATTAAAGGACTTCATGGCAACAGCAGACTTGTTCAATTATTTTCGTGTCGTTCTCAAAAGCGTCAAAATTCCTTTTTAAATGTTGAGTAATAATGTATGTATTTTCTTAAGAGTTAGCTTGGGTAAGTACGACAGAAGACAAATTCTTGACCATGCGTACATGTTCAAGATGTTGCAGGACATAACAATATAATATTTTCTGTAAAAAGTGTCTTAAAGGAATAGTCCATTTTCTTAAAAGAAAAATCCAGATAATTTACTCACCACCATGTCATCCAAAATGTTGATGTCTTTCTTTGTTCAGTCGAGAAGAAATTATGTTTTTTGAGGAAAACGTTGCAGGATTTTTCTCATTTTAATGGACCCAAATAGAGCCCAACATTTAATGCTTAACTCAACACTTAACAGCTTTTTTCAACGGACTCTAAACGATCCCAAACGAGGCATAAGGGTCTTATCTAGCAAAACGATTGTCATTTTTGACAAGAAAAATAAAAAATATACACTTTTAAACCACAATTTCTCGTCTAGATCCGGTCTTGATACGTCACCGTGACCCCACGCAATACGTCAAGAGGTCACAGAGGTCGAACGCGAAACTCCGCCCCAGTGTTTACAAGTGTGTTGAAAGAGGACCGTTCCTACGTTGTTGTATGTCAACTGATACTAATTAATGTCTTTGTGTCAGTTTATTGTTTAAAATGGTCCGCAAATGTGCGTTTTATATATGTAACACGTGACCTCCCTACGTCACTACGCATTTACGTTAGGTCGCGCTGGACCGGACCTAGACGAAAAGTTGTGGTTTAAAAGAGCATGTTTTTTATTTTTCTTGTCAAGAATGACAATCGTTTCGCTAGATAAGACCCTTATGCCTCGTTTGGGATCGTTTATAGTCCTTTGAAACTCTGTTGAAAAAAAACTGTTAAGTGTTGAGTTAAGTATTAAATGTTGGTGTCTATTAAAGTCCATTAAAATGAGAAAAATCCTGCAATGTTTTCCTCAAAAAACATAATTTCTTCTCGACCGAACAAAGAAAGACATCAACATTTTGGATGACATGGTGGTGAGTAAATTATCTGGATTTTTCTTTAAAGAAAATTGAATATTCCTTTAATAGCTGAAAATTATGATTATTGGTGTCATTTATGTTACTGTCAAACACTGTTACCAAGTTAGAGAAACAGTGTTGACTGTTTCATAAGTCTTAAAAACTTAAAATGTCTCACTTTTAATAAATATTTAGTGTTTTAACACCTAAAATGTTTAAACATTTGGTAACACTTCACGGTAAGAATACATTAATGATCATGAATTCATGCATACATTCATGCATGGACTAAACATTACTTGACGCCTTAATACCGCCTTAAGTTTTAAAGGGGCCATGTCACAAGATTTTTTTAAGATGTCAAATAAATCTTTGTTGTCCCCAGAGCACATATGTGAAGTTTTAGCTCAATATACCATATAGATAATTTATTATAACATGTTTAAATAGAGACTTTGTTGGTGTGGGCAAGAATGGCTGGTTTGGGTGTGTCCTTTAAAATGCAAATGTGCGGATGAAGTGCAAACACTGATCACAATGATGGTGGTTTGTTGACATTTAAACTCAATTGTGCTGTAAATATTTTCTCTCTTTCTCTCTGCACTTAATGGCAGTGCTGTGGTTGGATAGTGCAGATTAAGGGGCGGTATTATTATAATAAGAGCTCCTTATGACATCACAAGGAGAGCCAAATTTCAATTACCTATTTTTTCACATGCTTGCAGAGCATGTGAAACTAAGTTGCTGGGTTGATCTTTTTCACATTTTCTAGGTTGAAAGAAACACTGGGGACCCAATTATAGCACTTAAACATGGAAAAAGTCAGATTTTTATGCCATGGCCCCTTTAATGTCCCCTGATGGTTAAAGGAAAAAAGTACATTACCTCATGCATGCATAAATGTTAGTAATTGTATATCAGTATTTCAATTATTGGTAAGAATTGTTTGTTATGTTATGTAAGTAATGTTTTTCATTAATTCCGAAATCTAAGTTATCAAGCATGATTATGTCTTCTTAATAGTAGCCTGTAGGTAAAAGCAGATCCCAAAATTGGCAAAAAGTCCTGCACAGAGCACATGTATTCTGTTGACATTCAAATATAGTAGTTTTAATTAACTAATGATTAGTTTATCATGACTTTATCATATGTTTGTTTCCTTAACTGTAGTGGTGACTTGATCCTGTGAAACACTGATGAGCAATGTAATGATGAGGTAACCGTGTAATGCATGAATATAAACATGAAATTTCAAGCCAAGCAATGTTTAACTTTTACTGCTTTATTTTCAAGTAGGATAACCCTACCAAGAGATAGTAGAAAATAAGTAGATGTTTGAAATAAATAAAATGTCACGACAGGATTTTAAATAACACACTTTTAGTCACTTGAATACTTTAATGAAAATATCATGATCATATGTAATAAATCATAATTGATGATGCTGTACCCATCTTAGTTAATGTCTTAAAGGGGACATATCACAAAAATCAACTTTTTCTATGTTTAAGTGCTACAATTGGGTCCTTGGTGGTTCTAGAAAATGTGAAAAAGATTAACCTAGTAACTTAGTTTTGATAAACCATTCTCTGCAAGCACATGAAAAAATAGATCATTGAAATTTGGCTCTCCTTATGATGTCATAAGGAGCTCTTATTATAATAATAATGATAATAACGTCCCTTAATCTGCACTATCCAACCACAGCACAGTCATTTAATGCGGAGAGAAAGAGAAAATAATTCACAGCACAATTGAGTTTCAATTGCAACAAACCACCATCATCACGATCAGTGTTGCATTTCATCAGCTCATTTGCATTTTAAAGGACACACCCAAAATGAAACACCTACAAAGTGTCAATTTTTAACCTGTTATAATAAATTACCTATATGGTATTTTAAGCTAAAACTTCACGTGTGTACTCTGGGGACACCAAAGATTTATTTTACATCTTAAAAAAGTCTTGTGACCTTTAATTAATTCGTTTTTCTTCCGTATAGTCATGAATAGAAGACTTTGAACTTGTGTTACTTCCTGATAATTCATGAGGTATTAATGCGTCAAGTAATGTTTAGTCCATTCATGAATTCATGATAATTTATGTACCCTTACCGTAAAGTGTTACCCCAAACATTTTCAACCTAAATTGATCATTTTACAAGTGAGAAAATTTTAATTGAAAGAAAAAAATCAAATTTTTAGGGGTTACTTAAAAAAAATGAAGTCTTATAAACTTGAATTTTCTCACTTTTTGTGAACATTAAGGGTTTTAACACCTAAAATATTTAATCATTTACGTTGAAAATTATCATTTAAGTTGAAAATTTCACAAGTGAGAAAATTTATGTTGAAAAACTGAAGTAATTTTTTAAGTGGATCCAACTTTTACTTTTTACTGTGTGAGTGTGAGAGAGAGGAAGAACGAGTGTGTGTTTCTCAGTGTATGACTGTCAGTTCTGTTACAGTACATATTGTCAACACTGTTACTCTACCTTTGATAGTAACAGACCTGACCCTGACTAATTCTGACAACAGGAAATCATGATTTTCAGTTATGAGATACTTTTACAGACAGTATTATATTGTTATGGCCATGATAATGAGTACCAAGTTATTTAAATTATTAAAAATCTATATTTGAAAAAAATGTTTTAGCTTGATTTTTATCTACACCAAAATTGACCAACTACTTATTAATGTAATTTTAATGTAAGCGTGTGAAATTGGACTGTCTATGCATTTCACAGGGTGTGCGGATCTACACCTTCTCGACATGCTGACCCCGATGGAAAGGAAGAGGCAGGGCTACATTCATGAGCTTATTGTTACAGAGGAAAACTATGTCAATGACCTGCAGCTGGTCACTGAGGTAAAAATCGAAATGATGACTTAAAGGTCTGTTTAACTATGAGCAGTCTATTAAAGTCATGCAAGATAATTAGTACACTGTAAAAATTACTTAAATGTAACATTTTAACTTTCTTGACTAGTGAGGAGTTGCTATAAATTATAAAACAAAGATGCATAAGCTTAAGTTATTTACACTTCATTTTTATAATGAATAGCAACTTGATTAGCAAAGTTGATTAAACTTAAAATTGTGCAACAAGGAATTTTTACAGTGTAGGAATGAGGTCATGTCATTAAAACATTATCTACAATAAGTAATCTACATTATATGAGTACAGGGCTCCAGACTAACTTTTTCACTAGGAGCACAGTGGCCCCCAACTGAAAATTTTAGGGCACACACTGTTAATCAACATGCTATCCGAATATTCACATTTAATTTCCACTGTATTACTAATAAAAAATGTAATGATAGATACAGAAAGTACAATGTGCTGTTTTCAAATTCAGTGTCATATCACAAAAAAGGTCAAATTTACTGGTCGCACATGTGCAACTGGATGTAAAATTCAGTGGCACACTCTCAAATTTTGGTGGCAAAATGCCCCCATTTGGTGGCAGTCTGGAGCCCTGTGAGTATGGAATGAATAATGAAAACATTGATATTTTTGATTGATAAAAATTTGACTTTTTTGTGATTGTCATGAAAATGTCACCCCCCAAAACTTCTATTGCTCATAATTAAAACAGACTTATTTTCTAGTCTTTCTTTAGACTATTATCAGATTATTTTGATTGTCTTTTAAAGATTCATTCAAATATTATTTAAATTGTCTTTTGCATTTCAAACAAAAAACCCTAATAGTACATTTTACAAAATACAAAGTATTGAGTGATGAGCTCTGGTTTGTTTCCAGACCTTCCAGAAGCCTCTGCTGGAGTCCGAATTGTTGACGGAGAAGGAGGTGGCCATGATTTTCGTCAACTGGAAAGAGCTGATTATGTGCAACATCAAGCTGCTCAAGTACGCCACCTGCCGTTTAATCCAAGTCCTGTCCTCTAAGCGAGTTCATCATTAGTTACAATGCAATTAACTAACCCCTGCCTGTAATCCTGCTTTTTGGTTCCTCACAGTATGCAGAATTTAATTAACTTTCATAGTTCATAGCCTCATAACATCTTTAAAAAATAAAATTAATGTATCTCCATATAATCATTACATCACTCGTGATGTTGTTCTTCCGTTTCCAGGGCGTTGCGGGTGAGGAAGAAGATGTCAGGGGAGCGCATGCCGGTGAAGATGATTGGTGACATCCTGACAGCTCAGCTTCCTCACATGCAGCCGTACATCCGCTTCTGCAGCTGCCAGCTCAACGGCGCCACCCTCATCCAGCAGAAAACAGATGAGGTGCCGGAATTCAAAGAGTTTGTTAAGGTGAGACTCCATTTGTGGTTATACTGCAACAAGCTTAAACTGGTAATCCAACCCATTTGGCCGTTTTCAGCTGAAACCATGTAAATGACATGGATGCAGTAAAATGTTTACACTTGCTGAACTCAGGATGGGTTGGGTGCCAAAGTTTGTTCAGTGCCCTAATGCCTAAAGTTTTTGGTTTGAATAGACATATGTGACACAAACTGTTCCATCCATTGATGTACGGTTTGTTAGGATAGGACAATATTTGAAAATCTGGAATCTGATGGTACAAAAAAATCTAAATATTGAGAAAATTGCCTTTAAAGTGGTCCAAAAAGTCCTTAGCAATACATATTACTAATGAAATGTAATCATTAGTGACATTATATGACAAATATTTTTTTATATATATATTTACGGTAGGAAATTTACAAATATCTTTACTTAATATCCATTTTACATTAAAAATTTTATTTTACAGTATAATTTTGACCAATACACTGGCTATTGCTGCAAATATACCCGTGCTACTTATGACTTATGGTATTGTGGTTCAGGGTCACATTTATGGTTTGCATATTTTACAGAGGTTGGCGATGGACCCTCGCTGTAAGGGAATGCCCCTGTCCAGTTTCCTCCTCAAACCCATGCAGAGAGTCACTCGGTACCCTCTCATCATCAAAAACGTACGTGCACACTCATCAATGTCTTTCTGATCATCACATTAAATTCAGCAACTTTATCACACGTGCCATTCGTGCTCTTATGCAGATTTTAGAGAATACCCCAGAGAGTCATCCGGACCACAGTCACTTGCGTTTAGCGCTGGAGAAG
The DNA here is from genome assembly GCF_030506205.2 of Paramisgurnus dabryanus. NCBI lineage: Eukaryota > Metazoa > Chordata > Actinopteri > Cypriniformes > Cobitidae > Paramisgurnus > Paramisgurnus dabryanus. The sequence continues at coordinate 2,590,706 of NC_133340.1, forward strand.
GCTGAGGAGCTGTGCTCGCAGGTCAACGAAGGCGTGCGTGAGAAAGAAAATTCGGACCGCTTGGAGTGGATCCAGGCCCATGTGCAATGTGAGGGGCTTTCAGAGGTATGACAACACAAACATACATTACACACACACACACACACACACACACAGAGAGAGACTTCAATTTTGTTTATACTGGAAATAAATCTGATTTGTTAAGACGGCCTATTGCATTATGGTCTGAGATTTGGTTTAAATCCAATATTGAAATTTCAGATTTACATTCTCACATAGATTTCATTTGTCTTTGCTCTTTCAGACAGTTCAGTCTGTTTAGACTAGGAACAACTAATGCTGCGTTCACACCAGCCGCGGGAGAGGCGGCAAGCGCAAGTGATTTCAATTTTAAGTCAATGTAAAGACGCATTTACGCGCGTCTGGGGGTCTCGTGGCGCGAATGAGGCGTTTAGTGCGGCACAGTAGACGTGAATCCACCTCATTTGTGAATGACGCGAATTGAGCGTTTCCGCTGGAAACGCGCAAGTTGAAAAATCTGAACTTTGACAAAAAATTATTTTTCTCACCCTCAGATTCCAGATTTTGTATCTCAGCCAAATATTGTCTTATTCTTACACGCCATACATCAATGGAAAGCTTATTTACTTAGCTTTCAGGTGAATGAGAAATCTAAGTTTTAAAAAATGCACCCTTATGACTGGTTTTGTGGATCAGTTTAAAGGTGGATTGTGTAACTTTTAGAACAATCTCTTGACAGAAATGCGGTTACGCACGCGTTGTTGGGTTACGCGTCTGTACAGAACTTAACTTCCGGTCTATGTTTGTTAAATGGTCTGGTTAGTGGCTAAACTGAAAAAAGGACTAAAAAGGATTTTGTTGTTATTGATTCTCTGCGGAAGTTTACCATAGGTTAAGTTTGTTCTACCAAAGCCGTTTGTTTATGTTGTCACTAGGGATTGACCGATATGGATTTTTTTGTGCCGGTGCTGATTTTGATTAATCGGCCGATGACCGATACAGGCTGCCGGTTTTCTTGAGCCGATACTGCTTTTGCTCACTCAGTTTACATCATAAAAATGACACGATGATGCCAAATGTTACAAGTCTCATTTTTAAAAAGTAACATTTATTGAACTTAAAAACCTATATTTAACAAATAGTAAAAACAGGTGAGGGTGCTATGGAACCATGAATTGCACTCTCCACAATGATGAGGAACTATCAGCAAAGGATATTGATTTCTAGCACTTTACTACTACAAATATAAAGATGAGAAATAAAACCCACTTTGTCCAGCTATGATCAGCTTTTAGGCCGAGCTTTCGATGTTGTCATGGAAAAGCTGATTGTTTTTAGTCACATGACCTGCAATTGCTTGTGGCTTCCAGCACCCTGTCTGTAAAAATGGCAGAGAAAATCAGCGAACACAGCAGCCACATATCGGCCGATGCCGATACACATAAAACACGCAAATATCGGCCCGATATATCGGTCTGTCACTAGTCGTCACTGCCGAAACCGTCTATAGAGTTCGTTTCTGTCTCAGAAAATGCTTTGTTTGTCTTGTGGCAGCTACCGTTACTTCTCTATGCACTTTGAAAGTCGTTGGTTGCAATTCACAGTTTCACCACTAGAAGCCACAAAAATAAACACAGTGAACCTTTAAAACAGATTTGAGTTTGATAATCTTTTTAGTTTAATTGTAGCTTTAACGAGACACAAAAGATGATATATTTCGTTACTCAAAACAGCATTTTACCTTTTAACCACTACATTTTTCCAAAATGAAATAAATGTACAAACCCTTTATTCTCTCTCCGCACAGCAACTTGTCTTCAACTCCGTTACGAACTGCCTGGGACCTCGAAAATTCCTGCACAGTGGCAAACTGTACAAAGCCAAAAGCAACAAGGAGCTTTACGGCTTCCTGTTTAATGACTTCCTGCTCCTCACGCAGATCATCAAACCTCTCGGCTCGTCTGGAAACGACAAGGTTTTCAGCAGCAAGTCACACCTGCAGTATCGCATGTACAAAACGGTGAGAAGTTCTTGTGGATCACGTTTTAATCATCACAATGCCGTTTTGACCTTAATTGATATTAATTCTTTTTGTCCTCCTCAGCCCATCTTTCTGAACGAGGTGTTGGTAAAGCTGCCTACTGATCCTTCAGGAGATGAACCCATATTCCACATCTCTCACATTGACAGGGTCTACACTATACGGGCTGAGAGCATAAACGAGCGGTATTTATAAACACACAAATCATGAATGTGCACCGATCCCTTTTTATGCAACACATCAGATCACACTTTCTCCTCTTCAATCCTGCAGGACGGCCTGGGTACAAAAGATCAAAGCTGCCTCTGAGCTCTTTATCGAAACAGAGAAGAAGAAGAGAGAGAAAGCGTACCTGGGTCTGTCTTACAGATTGTACACACACCTCACTACATTAAGAAAGTTTTGAATGAAGTGTTTGCCTAACTTCTGTGTTAATATGATGTTCACAGTGAGGTCTCAAAGGGCCACAGGGATTGGACGGCTGATGGTGAACATCGTAGAAGGCATTGAGCTGAAGCCCTGCCGCTCGAATGGTAATGAATTTGAAGTTGGTTAAATGGCCAACAGTTATGAATTGGTCCAATATCATCAGCATATTAGAAAGTCTCACATCCAATCAGATGCATAATAAATTTTTACATAATTTTACTGAGCATTCTGGAACTATATTTCAGTCATATGTGTGCGTGTGTATATGCAGGTAAAAGTAATCCATACTGTGAGGTGACGATGGGCTCTCAGTGTCACGTGACTAAGACACTGCAGGACACTTTGAACCCCAAATGGAACTCAAACTGCCAGTTCTTCATTAAGGACCTGGAGCAGGACGTGCTGTGTGTCACTGTGTTTGAAAGGGATCAGTTCTCCCCGGATGGTTAGTATACCCACTTATAATACTCGTACGTACTTAATTACATACTATATGTATGCTTTCACGTGTAAATTTAATCACATATACATATGTTTCACTTATAATAAAGACCACTGACCGTTTTCCTTTAATTTCTAATTTTTTTATTCTTATTTAATCTTATGGTAAAGTATTTTTAATATATAGTACTTAACATATAGTATTTTTTTCTACTGGATCGCCTAAGGGGCCAATCACACCAAACACGTTGTTTTTTTGGTCACTTTAAAAAAAGAGCAGTGTGGCGCGGCTTTTTATATAGCTAGGCAACAACCGATGCAGATGTTCTGTCAATCAAATATTGAATCGTGAGTGCTCTTTTGCTGTTAAAGGGACTCTCCACTTTTTTGAAAATATGCTAATTTTTCAGCTCCCCTAGAGGTAAACATTTGAATTTCATTGTTTCTGAAACCATTTAGCCGATCTCCGGGTCTGGCGCTAGCACTTTTAGCATAGCTTAGCATAATCCATTGAATCTGATTAGATCATTAGCATCACGCAAAAAAAATAAGCAAAGAGTTTCGATATTTTTCCTATTTAAAACTTGACTTTTCTGTAGTTACATCGTGTACTAAGACCGACAGAAAATTTAAAGTTGCGATTTTCTAGGCAGATATGGCTAGCAACTATACAGGGAGTCAGCTGACATTAGCTTAACTTTGAACTTTCTTTTATACCTTTCATTAAAGTCGCCATGAAACGAAAAGTAGCGATTGCCTTATTTTCCCCGTGGTGACGTATATCCGAATGAAACGGCTTTTGAGATGAAATAAGGCAGGGCTGGATTTGAATTTGTCCGAGATCGAGATCTGATTGGATCGTTTGAAGTTGGGTCGTGTTGCTAATTGCTAAACGCTGCGATCTTCTCCCGGAGCCCGCCCACCTGCCATACTTATGAATGGAAGTGAAGAGAGATCGTTTTGAGGAGGGGAGGAGATTTGCATTTTTGATTAAAGATTATGAGCACACACAAATTTTTTTAAAATAATGAAGCTCACAGATAACGGTACATTCACACAGGGCGTAAGCGTTGACGCTTAACGGAAGGCTTGTCTGAAGCGTGGCCAACAGCCAATCACTGTGGCCGCAACACAAGCTCCGGTCTTCCATAAACGTAATTGGCTGGCTCTGCCTAGGTTATTTGCATAAGGTGATATGATTGGCTGACGCACGCGTTGCCGCTTAAAAAGTGGAGAAATGTTCAACTTCTACTGCGAGCAACGGCACTGACGCGGCACCGACGGATCCACAATTCAGTTCGCCAACGCTTGACGTCACCCATTAAAAGTGAATGGGAAGCGTCAACGCTTACGCCCCGTGTGCTTAATGCGCCGTAAGTCATTTGTTAGTAATATCACAATATTAAAAATATATATATAGTTTTTCATTTCAATTTCATTGCGACTTTAATACTCCGCTCACTAGTACGATTTAATGTACAAATGTAACAAACTTTTTGTTTTTTTCAGATTTTTCTGTTTTCTGTTGTTTTTATTAATGTAAAGCTGTTTTGGAACAATTAAACAGTTGTTAAATGCGCTATATAAATAAAATTAAAGTGAATAATAGTGCATATGCAATTGGCCACATACAGCAGCTAAAATAAGTATTAAACAAGTCACCATTTTGTTTTTTATTAACATATTTTTTAAAGGTGCTATTGACATGTAAGTTTCACCAGATTTTGGTAACAACCCATGCAATCCACACATTCAAAGAAATCAAACCATAGATGTCCATAAATTGTGTGTTTAATCACTGTGTCGTTTTTTTAGTTTATTACAAGATAAAGTAATAATAGAGTACTTTGTTCTGGTAGATTTCTTGGGCAGAACGGAGATTCGGCTGGCCGACATTAAGAAGGACCAGGGCTCTAAAGGCCCCATCACCAAGCGTCTGCTTTTACATGAAGTCCCCACGGGCGAGATTGTGGTCCGACTGGACCTTCAGCTCTTTGACGAACCCTGATCCGTGTTGTTCGACCTGACCTTTTGCCCCTCAGATCCCATATGTGCTGCTCCTCCGTGGTGAAAGCCATCAGCCTATGTGACAATCCCACTCCACCCAGCATCGTGAACCCAGAGCGTGAATGTCTTTCCCCAAGAAATATGTGATCGGGATGAAATTTTTGTTGTCCTTGGTAGCATTTAAAGCCAAGCGTTGTGTGCGCGAGTGTAAATGAAGGATGCACTGTAGAGAAAAAAATATTTCAGTCTCTAATGATGTGAAGGATGTCTCAGGATGCTGTAAGTTTTATTTAAGCTGGAAATTTGCCATAACTTTTTCGCAGCTATTTATTTTAAAATGCATAGAATCGTCATATAATGAAAACTTGTTCCAGGTGATTCCAAGTGCCATTCCGATGACTCCCATAGGTGAATCTCACAAAACTATTACTTTAATATACAGATTTAAAATAATTCTCAATACTGTATTGTTAAGTATGTAATGGTAGTATTTAAATGAATTCAGTTTTAAATACAAAATTGTAATACAGTAATGAGAATTTAATCACAATGATTAACACGACACATAAAACATGTAAGGTTAAGGGAAAGATGTACTGTATTAAAGGTGCATTGTGTGACTTTTTAAAGGATCTCTTGACAGAAATGCAATATAATTTACATAACTAGATTATCAGTTATGAACTGTATTGTTTATATTACCTTAGTATGATCCGTTTTTATTTACATACACCTCTGGTCCCCTTACGTGGGGGTCGCCATTTTGTGCCACCATGTTTCTACAGTAGCCCTAAAGAGACAAACTGCTGTACAGAGCGCGTTTCATCACTACGTTGGTCAGACGATGACATGTTTGGCCCTTGGTGGCTACTTTAGCTTCTTTATACTTTTTGAAAGGGAGGGGTGAGCTGCGGACTGCGCTGTTGGTTGCAATTCACAGTCTCACAGCTAGATGCCGCTAAAAATCTACGCAATGATATGGACACATAAGGGTTATTAAAGGACAAGTTAAACACTTAAAGCCCTGTTTTCAGATTGTTTATGATGAAATAGAACGGTTTTGACTGAAATTTGGACATATGATGCTGGCCCGAGAATTTTTCGGTTTCTGTTGTATCAGCCCCTACCTCTACAATGGGTTTAATGGTGCACTGGAACAATCCTTCCTAAAATGCATTAAACTTTCGTTTACAAAGAGGTGAAACTCACCGAGTGGTCAGGGCTGTTCACTGATATGCTCACACAAAAATCGCTGCAAAAGATGCTTTCCAACAGGTGTTTTAGCATTCGTTGTAAACTTGTGGACCTATTTTTCCAAACGCCTCACACCCGTACAGTCTTCCGTTGAGAGCTTGAATAATAAACACTCCAGCCCAGTTGGTGGCGATAATCCGCCTTTGCCAATTGCAAGAATAGAAACAAAGTTCCCGGTGCGGAGTAATACCGTACCTCACAGCACAACTAATACAAGTCAATGGAGTTGGACAAAAACTACGATAAAACCTGTTGGAATGCATCTTTTGCAGCGATTTTTGTGTGAGCATACCAGTGAACACCCCTGACCACTCGGTGAGTTCCAAATCTTTGTAAACGAAAGTTTAATGCATTTTAGGAAGGATTGTTCCAGTGCACCTTTACAGCCATTGTAGAGGTGGGAGGTGATACACCAAACACCCAAAATTTCTCGGGCCAGCATCATATGTCCAAATTTCAGTCAAAACCGTTCTATTTCATCATAAACAATCTGAAAACAGGGCTTTAAGTGTAAAATACCGAACTTGTCCTTTAAAACAAAGTCATAGTGCAACAAAAAATTAAGCCTGAAATGGGAGTAAAAATGTGAGATTCATCCTTAAATAAGTCTTACTAGCAACATTTTGTTTTCCGAAAATCATCAATACTAAAACACACCAAGTTTTGCTGGCAAACCTTTTTAGTGTCATGACCAACCCATTTTTATTTCCGTCTGTTTTTAAGTGAACATATTGGGAACATATTTGTAATTCCTTACAAAGGTTAATGGAAATTGTTTGAGTAATATCGACGTTTTGGAGGGGATATGGTTAGATAAGGCTGCAAACACTCCACAGCAAAATGATTTTAATATATGCAAGATGAAATTGTGGGAGAAATTAGTTTTTGCTATTTAATGATTGTTTATCGAGTCACTTTTATTTATTTTTATTTTGTGAGAATGGGACACATCGGCAGTAAACGTCAAAAATATTGCCAAGGGGTTTTCTTGAAGTGTTTTTCTGTATAAGTAACTTTTTTTGCATCAAATTTTTGAAATGTCCCTATGATGGGTTTAAATACAGTATGAGGCTTCAGTCACACCAAAAGCGCTTTAAACGCTTGCAAACGCAAGGCGCGACGCACTGCCTTTTTTAAAAAAAGAGCAGTGCGACGCGGCTTTTCATATTGCTAAGCAACCACCGCGTCAGCTGTCTTGTCAATCAAATATTGAAGCGTGAGCGCTCTTTTGCTGTTAACTGTCATATCAGCAGAAACTTTAAAAAGAGGACGCTTGCTCTGACCTTGTTTGAGGATGAGAGGTGCACAAACACGCAGGAGAGAGTGAGCGAGTGGAGTCCGGTTCTTCAAAGCAACTGTAAACTTCCCTCATCACAACGTAAGGCCCGCCTCTCCCCTCATTCGATTGGACAATGGAAAGACACGAATGACGTCGGGCGCTTCTCCGCTCTCAGCGCTCCTTCAAAAACGCGTGCGCGGCAGGCGGCAAAAAACCGCAAGGCGCTCGGCGCGCATAAACAGCGCGCAAACGCGCCCTGCCCATAGAATATCATTCAAAAAAGGCGCCTGCAACTGCCATAAACGCTATTGGTGTGACTGGCCCCTGAGCCTGCATTAGTTTAATTTTAGCAATAATTCATGATATTTTCTTAAGATATTCTTTAATATTCCACTGATGATCTTAATTTTGTTTTGGTACATCCCAAAGTAAACTATTTAATATATAGTGCTATATTTAAGTTTTATACTGCGTTACTAATGAGTTCAAGGTTTGCTAATAATTAATGTGTGTTTATTTTTTATTCTTGTGCTGTTATTAGGCATTAGTGATCAACACTGTAGTCATGTCTGTAAAAATGAGAAATCATTTCATGAGAAACTGTTGTTTGTAAAAAGTTAAAAATGGAACTTGAAGATTTGCAAAGGTGCAGTGGATAAAACGCAATTTGTTCAGTTTTAAATTAACCAGAAGGGATCAAGTGTTTAACCCATACCTGCAGGAAATATAATCTCTAAATCTGTTATAGAAAAAACTACTGTTTTTACATGTTCTGATACAATGTTTTTGTACGTTTGCCCCTAAATGATCGCACTACTGAGCCTAAGAAAGATGCTGTTTGCTTTTAGACTTTAGCCTCTGTATCACTGAATACAAGACACACATTAATATTCCACTGCTGTGCTAGTGAGATACCAGTGTGATCGAGAAGAACAGATAACTTATTTCACTTGATCTTTCCGTGTATATGTGAGAGAGTATGTCTGAGTGCTGTTTGCTGGGTCACTTTTCAAAACCTCATGAAGAATATACTAGACAATGCAAGAGGTCATGGTCAAGGTCACGTCTTTTACCTCTCCTGTTTCTCTCCTAAACTCTCTTCCATCTCTTGTCATGCACACTGTACATTTTCATACCAGGAGTTTTGCCCATCTTTATTATTTTTAATGAGCAAGATCCCATTGATTCAACAGTAATATATGTGTCTATGTTTAAATCTTTGAATGGAATATAATATATTACAACTTGAGAAGTAAATATGTTGATGACAGCGTATTGTTATCAATGTAGAAGCAGTGTGTTGTCTTAATGTTGCAAATAAAACTCGATTGGACCAAGGTATATATGGTATCAATGTTATTATTTGCTGTAGTAGTAGTAGTGTATTTGCTTATTCCTCTTTGAATTTTTACTAAAAATACCAAGGTAACGTTTCATGCTAATACTCACGTTTATTTAAAACAAAAATTTATTATAAATTATTTATAATTAAATAGTCCTGTGGTTTCACAAATCCATCTTTAAAAGTATGTTTTTTTCCTAAAGCTATGGAATTATGAAGATCATAAAATTTGAATGATAACTGCGAGATATGACACGTTTTTTGACTTCATGGGGACCTGCGCAGATCTATCTGCGAATGACATCACAAACCACGAAAACTCTCGCGATATTAAGTGTCGTTTCTCGATTCGTCTGCGCAGTGCCACATTAAATCAAACATTTATTCTGCAAAAAAAAGACCAAGAAGACAAATATAAGGAAACTATGGGTTTCCATCCAAACGTAAAGCGAATATGTAAGCGTAAAATGCGAATTAGGTGCGTTTTCATAAGTTGTTTGAGCGAATGACGGGCCAGTGGTATTGGGTAACCTAGCAACCAACAGTAAACAAAACAATGTACGCGTGGAAAATGGAGGCAGGACTGCATGTAGTCACAATGGGGCAAGTTATTAATGTATTTGACGTGCAGCTTGTAATTGCCAAACTGAATGCTGTGCATAGAAGAAATGCAGACTTTTTATGAAGGCACTAGCAGCAAGGACATTGCGACGACGTCGAGCCCCATATAAGGTAAAGACAACTCCAGCGGATACATCTAGAAGGTCAGTCTCGTGGGTTTAATGTTCGTTACGTCAGAATTAATTCGGCAAATCTCCCATTATTCGCATTTACTCTTTTTCGCATAAATTAAAAACCACCTCAACCGAGCGTAAAAACGTTTTTGCGAATCAAGGGGTTTTGAAACCAAATTTGGCGTTCCAATCACTCGTTTTCGATGCGAAAGGCTACTTAAAATGTGCATAAAATCATGGTGATGGAAACATCCAAACGTGAAGCGAATCTTTTCAAAATTCGCAAAAAAGAAAACAAAGAAATGCGAATTAGGTGCGTTTCCATCAAGTTGTTTGAGCGAAGGACGGTGGTATTGGGTAACCTAGCAACCAACAGTAAACAAAACAATGTAACGTTACTCGTGGAAAATGGAGGAAGGACTGCATGTAATCACAGTGGGGCAAGTTATTAATGTATTTGTTGTGCAGTTTGTAATTGCCAAACTTTTTATGCAGACTTTTTATGCGCATAAAATCATGGTGATGGAAACATGGGTACTGTTGCCTCACATCAATGTTTCATCATCATGATTTTGATTTTGAAGTATCACATCAAAAACGAGTGATGGAAACGCCAAATTTCGATTAAAAATCTCTTAATTGGCTAAATAAAATTTAAGCTCGCTTGAGGTGTTTTATTTATTAATGCAAAAAGGAAAAAATGCGAATAATGGGAGATGAAAAAAATTCTTTGGCGAATTAATTCTGACGTAGCGAACATTAAAGGAACAGTATGTAAGAAATTTATATCAATTAATCATAAAATGGCCCTGATATGTCACTAGACATTTAGAAATCATTTTCATCTCAAATACTTATATCACTGACAACAGCAGTCCGGCCAGGATATTGTCATTTAAAAAGTGGAGTTGCAGCCCTCAACTGATGTTTATGTTGTCATGTTGTGTATTGGCCACCAGTTGTGAGATTGCAGTACCAGTTTTAGCCACAAGTTTTGTTATTGCAATACCAGTTTTGGCCACAATCCTACATACTGTTCCTTTAAACGATACTGACCGTCTAGCTTTTTCCGCTGGAGTTGTCTTTACCTTATATGGGGCTCGACGTCGTCGCAATTTCCTTGCTGCTAGTGCCTTCATGAAAAGTCTGCATTTCTTCTGTACACAGCATTCAGTTTGGCAATTACAAGTTATACGGCAAATACATTAATAAATAGACCCATTGTGACTACATTGTAATTGTAATGTCATTCGCAGATCCGCATGAAGTCGAAAAACGCGTCGTATCTCGCAGTCGTATCTGGGGTTCGACGTCGTTGCAATGTCCTTGCTGCTAGTGCCTTTATAAGAAATGCTGCATTTCTTCTTCTGTGCACAGCATTCAGTTTGGCTATTTACAAGCTGCACGGCCAATAAATTAATAACTTGCCCCATTGTAACTACATGTAGTCCTGTATCCATTTTCTACGCATACCTTGTTTTGTTTACTGTAGGTTACTAGGTTACCAATGCCACCACTCAAAAAACTTGATGGAAACGCACCTAATTCGCATGTCTTTGTTTTTCTTTTTTGCGAAAAGATTCGTTTCACGTTTGGATGGAAACCCAGTGTGGGTTTACTTCAGGTACTCTGTTTTCCTCACACAGTTCAAAAACATACAGGTTAGGTGAATTGGAGATGCCAGATTGTCCTTTCCAACTTGGCTTCTGTGTGGAGTTCTTTCCATGAATACCCATACGACAAATATATATATATATTATAATAATATTATTATTTTTTTACATATACACAAATATTTATTGAAATATGTTTACAAAAATGTATTTATGTATTTTTTGAAAATAAATATATTTTAAAGCATTTAAGTTTTGCATTTGGAAGAAATACTGTGCATGTTACAAACCTATAAACATTTTCAACAACAAAAATATGCTTTATATATACTTAATATATAATTTTATATTTTCTACATACTATCATTTAATATAATTTATACAAACGTTTATATTTTGGCCAGAAAAAAAATATTTTTTCGTTGAAAATAATTTTTTGCCGCTGAAATAGGCTACATTTTGAATGTTAATGAATGTTAAAACTAAATATATTTTCAAATTCAAAAATATATTTAGTTAAGCTTTACTTTCTACAAAATGTATTTAGCATATATTTTAATTATTATATTATAAATATTTTTATATTTTTTTAACACATTTTTGGCCAATGAAATGTATTTTTGCTGTATGGTTATGCGTTAAGAAATCAACAAAGAACCTAATCTAGAAATATTTGATCAAGATCACCCTCTGTTACTGCTTTAGATTTTTTAGCATCACTGAGGTGACTAGAGGTCAGTCCACTTTCTGAACTTTTTAAAAGATGTTATTTCATATTAGTTGCTTCGGTTTCTAAAAATGCATTTGATGTTGTTACATCTACTCCTAAAATTAGTTTACATTCACACATTTGGCAGATCCTTTTATCCAAAGCGGCAAGGTATAAAGGTATATAATTCATGCATGGTATATAAGGTACAGTATATATTTCATAAGTTCATGAATGGTTTCTTTGTCTCTGTTCTTGCACAGTGGCAATAAAGTTTAATCTAATGTAATTCATTTAATCACATTTTTTTTTAGAACATCTGGAAGACCTGCCCAGGTTGATTGCATCACAGACCTACTGAAAAAAGCATAAGCTGGTTTGGGCTGGTCTCCCAGATTGGCATTAGCTGGTTTTGCTGGTGTAGCAAGCTGGTCTAGCTGTGTTTTGGTCACTTTTTAACATGGTCTAGTGTGGGGAATAGGAAGTGGGGCGTGACAAACTGGAGAAAATTTGCTAATTTTTGTGATCTCTTTTAAATGTCCCACAAAATGATACCCTAAATAAATAAATTTACGCCAGAATGTTAATTGAAGAGGAACAAAAACTTTAATGTGGAGGGGCGGTATAGGGTATAAAAGTTATCAATGGATAAGTTTGTGACATGAAACAGAAAGAAAAATGGAGACTTGATGCCAGCAGAGATAACCAAGAAAGACCAGTGGACCTAATAAACCAAAAAGCCAGCCGAAAAGAAACTAGGATGACTTTGCTAGAGACAAAATGCAAACAGTTGCATTATTATCTATTTGAACGAAGTCTTACTTAATATAAAGTGAAAATACATCTGCATGTTTATTTTCTCTATTGAATGTGTTTAGTGTTGTTATGTTTTAAAATATGTGATTAAATAAACTACAACATTAAACTTAAATCCTATTGATATCAATTTTGTTGGGGCGATTGGGGAAAGGTGGGACGCGGACCCCTTCCCTATCTCCAAAGTGGGGAATGGCAGAAAAAGTTTGAGAAACACTGGTTTAGCTGGACTCAGCTGGTCAGACTGAAAGACCAGCTGACCCACCAGCTTTGCCAGGCTAGGAGGACCAGCTTAAACCAGCTAAAACCATCTAACAGCTTATGCTTATCCACTTTAGCCATGAAAAAAACATAAGCACTTATCTAAAAAAATGTAGATTCAAATTGTCATGTTGTAACAACATTGTCAAAGTTTATATGCGTATGGGTTCTGTACACATTTCCTCATAATACAGTAGTTGATGAGTATCCCTGTGGTAAAATCACAGAGGCATTGAAAGGATTCAGTTATCCTGTCATTTTACCACTAGAGGGTGTCCTTTGGCATTTTTCGTCATGTTATTATTTATCTTGGCTGACATGATTTATAAACTTTTTATTATAAAAAGACACACCTGATGTTTTAATAAATAGTTATAAGATGCTGATATCCGCAGCAGACTTTCTAGAAAATATGCGGGACATTCTACAAAAAGCAAGTATATATTTCATAATTGAATATTAAAACATGATTTTCTGTCAAAAACATTCGACGTCATTATTTACATATTTTTAATATGTCCGAACTTGATCTGTTGTGGTCTTGTAAGGACCAGAGTACGAAAAAGCTTTGGGGAACTTGCCAAACTCCAGAGACTATGGGGGCGGAGACTTAACAAGGTTCCCTGAATTTACGTTCTCCGGTGGGTGGAAGAAGCATGCGTCTTTTTTAAGTTAACCCACATTTTTTCAATTATTTTGGTGATTCACATTTTTTGAAAGATACCAGAAACAATACTTTTTGAAAACAATATGTTTTCATTTCAGAGTCTTAACTTTCTTACTTGTTTGATATCTAAGAATGATTCATTTATGAGATGGGTCATTACAAATAGATCTTATTTTAGCAGTGACTCCAAAAAGTTGTTTGTACATTTCAACATTGCTTCTTTTATCAAACATTACGGCCATTGAAAATGACACAAGCCCCATAAAAAAGTCTCCAGGGGGCGAGCACTTTTCTCCCTATACCGTGATGTCTCCTCCCACCTCATACATATTCATGAGCAAAGTTGCCTGCGTGCCGTTACGCTGTGACGACATGGAAGAACTGCGGGTCCCGATTGCTGCAGCCGCTTGTCATTGTGACGAAGATTGGCACTGAGGTAAGCTGTCACTCAAAATCTTCTTTTCCGACTCCCTATCAATCAGGCGATCTCGGCCGCGCGCTGAATCCCATTCGGCTCGTGAGATCGCGTTTGAGCGGCAAGCGCGCAGTCTGGACGCTTTTTGGCTGAAATATGATGTTTGGACGGCGGTTTCGGGGCAGATTTTCTGGCTCGACACACAGTCGAGGCCCAGCTCTCTTTTTTTAATGATCTTTTGTAGAGGCGCGAATGGCGGCTGCGCTGGTGGGGAGGGATAGCCCCGTGTCTCTTAGATTGATTGATAGGCGATTATGGGCAGGCTTTTTATTATATTTAAAGGGACAGAGTCGATATTTTTGTGAGTCTGCGAAACCGTTTTAGCGGTTAAGCGGCAGATGTTTTCCATTATGGGGTATGATGTGTACCATAGTTGTATATGAAAGCAGTCAGATGTTCAAATAGTTATATAACGCCTCGAATGTAAACACTGATAGTGATAAGAACAAATTGGCAACGGTTTTTAGACCACAGGCTCAGTACAAACATGGCGCCTACAGTAATAGAGAGGAAAGATATACAGTGCGATACATTTGTGACTAAAAAAATAACACTAGCTGTAGATTTAGGACCAGAACTGACAATACGAGAACCGAAAATGAATAAACAAGTCGATTTTGGCTAAAAACGCATGTGTTTTTAATATTCCTCTCCCAATTCAAGGTGAAGCAATAATCTTAAGTCATGTTGCAGTGCAGACATTACGGTATTATTTAGCGACGTTACTATTTATATTGCAAACTGTATTTGTCTGACAGAGTTGTTTATCTAATTTCACATAACGTTACACGTTTATTTTGACGTAATTAAATGTCACTTTTATTCACTTGCTGAAATATATATAAAAAAATAACAACATTTTGAGTCAACGTGCATACAGAAAATGTAATAAAAACTAGAAATGGCTGATAAGGATAGATCAATAAGTGTGCCCATAATCCAATTTAAAATTAATAATAATAATCATAACTATCAATAATGGTAAATGCGGAGTTAATTTTAGTAATGACACAAAGGGTAATTACGACTCTAAATCTGCCAAATGGGCATGGTTAATTTTTAAAATAGCTAATTAATGTTCAACATTAAATATTAAATAAAATTATAGTCTTTGGTTTCTCATTATACATGCAATTATCCATTGAATACACAAAAATATCCAGGTTTTGTATTATTGTGTTTGTCATTCGTCATTATGGGTGTACTGGAGTCTTTGACATTAAATAAAGAGTAAAGGGTATTTCATGTTCCCGTGCAGTTTACACAAATAAATGTGTTTGTTCTGGCTGTGTCAGGTGTTGTGGTGCTGAAGTTCAGCTGTATAGAATGCCCAAGCGTTGTCCACGGCAACAGTAACTATGATGACATCTCCATCAGTGTCCATGGAGGATTACCAGGAGGCTGAACAGGTTTGTGTTGTCATAGAGCCTACTGCCTCTTTATAGTGTTTTACACTATATGTTTTAATTTTTGCTTTTGCGATGATACGAACAATAATAACAAATAATCAAAACGCTGAGGGACGGTTTCCCGGACAGGTCTTATTCTAGTCCCAGATTAAAATGCATGTTTAAGCTACTTTAATTTAAAAACACCTTGTCCTGATTAATTTTAACATATTTTGTTGACATTGCTTTGTCTTAAGATGCACCCCTGTAGTGTTTTTTGTAAGGTATGTTTAACTTAAACCCTGTCTGGGATACTGCCCCTTAAAGTGATAGTTCAGTAAAAAATCTACTCATCCTCAAGCCATCCAAGATGCGTATGTCCATAATTTTTCAGACAAACAAAATTTGAGTTGTTTCAGTAAATGTCCTGGACTGACTTTTCCTTTATAAGCGGTAGAAAACAGTGTCCAAAACAGAGTTTTTTTCAAGCACCAAAAATAGGTAATCCACAAAGCGCCAGGAGGTTAATAAAGATCTTCTGATGGTAATCGATGCGATTTTGTAAGAAAAATATCCATATTTAAACGTTTATAAACTATAATTACTAGCTTTATATATACAGCGGAGAAAATAAGTATTTGACACATCAGCATTTTTATCAGTAAGGGGATTTCTAAGTGGGCTATTGACACAAAATTTCCACCAGATGTAGCCATCAAGCCAAATATTGAATTCATACAAAGAAATCAGAACATTTAAGTATACAAGTTGAGTCATAATAAATAAAGTGAAATGACACAGGGAAGAAGTATTGGACACACTTTATTTAAACACAATTCATTTTGTGTCAACAGCCCACTTAGAAATTCCCTTACTAAAAAAAATGCTGATGTGTCAAATACTTATTTTCCCCGCTGTATATACTTATACATGTGTGTTCTTGCAGCTCAGCTAGTAGAGCACTGCGTTAGCTTGGTTGTGGATTTGATAAACATTGATGAAATGTGCCTTAAATGAACCGTAAGTTATTAGAATAAAAATGTCTGCCAAATGCATAAATGTTAATGCAATTAATGGAACTATATTAAAGGGATAGATGACCCAAAAATGAACACAAAAGAAAATATTTTGATAAATGATATAA
Organism: Paramisgurnus dabryanus; assembly: GCF_030506205.2. Taxonomy (NCBI): domain Eukaryota; kingdom Metazoa; phylum Chordata; class Actinopteri; order Cypriniformes; family Cobitidae; genus Paramisgurnus; species Paramisgurnus dabryanus. Next base: position 2,607,327 of record NC_133340.1, read on the forward strand.
GCACACAGCTCGTAGAAACCATTGACTTTCATAGTAGGAAAACAAATACTATGGAAGTATTGTGATAAAGATATTTTCATAAATTTCCATATAATTCGTTTTTCCTACTATGGAAGTCAATGGTTTCCCCCAGCTGTGTCCTTATCATCATTTATCAAAATATCTTCTTTTGTGTTCATCAGAAAAAAGAAATTCATACAGGTTTAAAACAACACGAGGATGAGAAAATTATGACAGAATTTAGATTTTTGGGTGGTTGTCAAACTTTTTCAGTGTGTGGCCCCCCTTGGGTACCGTGCATTCCTTTGTGCCCCCCCCCAATGAAAATTTATGACAAAAAACAGTTCTTAATCTTAACATTTTAATTAAACAAAACATTAAATGTTACAAAGTAGCCTTATTTTTGTAGGTTTAATTACACAGAATTCCTGATAAATAAAAAAAAAAAATTCTAAATGTCATAAAACTGGGGCCCCCTGGGGGTCCCGGCCCCCAGTTTGAGAACCACTAAACCATCTTTACACGTTTTTTATAGGAAAGACTACTAATAATTTGTTCACTTTATATTTTGGACATATATGTTTTAACTGTGTAAATAAAGTGATAAAACATCTTTGCAACCAGTTAAATCAATAAACTTGTTTGTTAACATCCATCTCTGTTTCTTGTGAATCCTTCGAACTCTGACCTCTGCGGTATCGGATGGAGAGATAGACAGAGACTCGAGACTAACTCGAGATTTTCTGGCAGTCGTAAAATATTTTTATCATTTCTCCCATTTCAATCAACGCTATTGTTGTGTCCATCACATGCATTCAATCATGTGAGCCTTTCCAAGTATTAAGTAAAAAGAAAAAATATGTAGTAGGATACAAACAGAACTATGGGTAAATAGCTCATTGTTAAGATATATTGTCATTTTATTATTATATTTCTACTGTATAAGCTCTATGTATAATAATAATAAAAATGTTAAATACAGTTTCCCGGACAGGATTTAGATGAATACAGGACTAGGCCTTATTGGGACTTTTAAGTAGTTTTTACTAACAAACCTTTCAAAAAACAATACTGGTGTGCATCTTGAGACCAAAACAATGGCCCTGATTTATTTTAAGATATGTCAATGCAAGTTGTTTTTGAATTACGGCAGCTCAAACATGCATTTAAGTCTGAGACTAGGATAAACCCTATCGGGGAAACCTTTTCTATATTTCCCAAAACTAATGTCAAAAAACCGCACAATTAAATCTGTTGAACTTTTCTAAATGCGTCAGTCAAAGAATAGATTTAAAAGGGAAGCTTTGTGAAAATCATGTTTCATTACATGTCTATTTCACCCGGAGGTTTTTGCTTTGAAAGAGATGCTGTGTATCTCTGCGCCCCGCACACGGCGTTACAGCCCCAAGACACGGCGGCTGACATCTCTAACTTTCACGTACCTCATGTGGCTCAGACATACTGACCTCAGCATCTTTCCCGTTTGCTTCGACACTCTTCTAATACAGATGCAAGTAGGTGAAAAGGCAGAGGAGAGGCTGGAGGAAGAGGAGGAGGAGACAGGAGAAGAGGAGGGCAGCTCGGCACTTTCTGAGCCACAAACTCCTATGGAGGTCTACAAGACGGCCATTTACAGGTGACACAGGTTCTTTTGCTTTTTTTCAATATTTCATCTTTTGCTCTCACTTAACACATTTGTGTTAAAATAGCCGATGTTTGAATCATGTCTTTTGTTGACTGTAGACACCCATTGTTCCCTTTGCTGGCGCTGCTTTTCGAAAAATGCGAGCAGTCCACCCAGAGCTCAGAATGCGTCACCTCGGCCAGTTTCGACGTGGACATCGAAAACTTTGTACGAAACCAGGAGAAAGAAGGCAAGGCTTTCTTCAGTGAGGACCCCGATTTGGACAATCTGGTAAGGACTCCATTCTTAAAGGGACAGTTGACCCAAAATTAAAAATTCTGTAAGTAAAAATCATTTACTCACCATGATGTCGTTCTAAACCTCTATGAGTTTCTTCTGTTGAACACGAAAAAAGATTTATATATTTTCTTTATAAATGATGGTAACCCCACAGTTGATGGTACCCATATTAGGATATATTAATACTATGGAAGTCAATGGGTGTGTCAACTGTGTGCTTAAAGGTAAACACCACAGTTTTTCAATGTTTTACTATGTTCTTACCTCAACTTAGACAAATTAATACATACCTATCTTTTTTCAATGCATGCTCTTAATCTTTGTACAGCGCGTCGTGAATGTGTTAGCATTTAGCCTAGCCCCATTCATTCCTTAGGATCCAAACAGGGATGACTTTAGAAAACACTTCCATGTTTTCCCTATTTAAAGACTGTTACATGAGTAGTTACATGAGTAAGTATGGTGGCACAAAATAAAACGTGGATATAAACTATATTGTATGGTGAAACAGCACTTAGTTTGCAGCACTTCGACCTCGGCGCGTAGTAACATCATCACGACTACTCTCCCTCTCACTCAAACTTCGGTCAATATTACTGTGCCCGAGGTCGAAGTGCTGCAAACTAAGTGCTCTTCCACCATACAATATAGTTATAATTTTTATCCGCTTAAAAAATCGCCACGTTTTATTTTGTGCCACCATACTTACTCGTGTAACTACTCATGTAACTGTCTTTATATAGGGAAAACATGGAAGTGTTTGGTGGCTTCTAAATTTATCCCTGTTTGGATCCTAAGGAATGAATGGGGCTAGGCTAAATGCTAACACATTCACGATGCACTGTACAAAGATTAACTCTTTCACCGCCAGCGTTTTTAAAAAAAGTTGCCAGCCAGCGCCAGCGTTTTTCATGATTTTCACCAAAGTTTAATGCCTTCCAGAAAATGTTCTTCTTTAAATATATAAACATACAATATACCAAATGAAAGAACAGACCCTCTGCTTTCAAACAAAAAAAAACGTTTCATCCTACCTTTAGTGGTTCTTTTGCAATTAGCTTTTGAATATGGGTAGGTTTTTGCAAAAACACCATATTTTGAGCAAAAAGCAAAAATAATTCCATTTTTGTGACGGACTTTTCATAGAGATCCCATTCAGAGCGATCTTTAAAACAGACACGGACATGCAGCAGCTTGCCATAGGGCAATACTTCCGGTTTTAAAAGGTTGCGGAAGGGCGCCACCTGGTGGATAATAGCGGTATTGCGGAAAGACGGAAAATCTCGTAATTGGCAGGGAAGCGTTTTCTCTTAATTGACGAGATATCTCGTCAATGGCGGGGAAAGAGTTAAGTGCACGCATTGAAAAAAGTTAGGTATGTATTAATTTGTCTAAGTTGAGGTAAGAACATAGTAAAATATTGAAAAACAGTGGTTTCATTCATTTGAATATGTTCTTCTCAACATTTTGATGATTTCTAAGCTGACGTTAACCATATTTTACTTTCTCACTGGGTTCAGATGGTGAAGGCTATCCAGGTGTTGCGGATTCACCTGCTGGAGCTGGAGAAGGTGAACGACCTGTGTAAAGATTTCTGCAGCCGCTACATCGCCTGCCTCAAGACCAAGATGAACAGCGAAACTCTGCTTAGCGGGGACCCAGGAAGCCCCTACTCCCCAACACAGACACAGGTACGTGCAGATATACTCTAAAACTGTCCATATTCATATTCACAAAGTCCCTTTATCGAGAAAATAAATGTTGTTTGTTTATTTACTTCTCTCAGCTCCCAAGCTCCTTCTCTGGAGCTGTGAGTCCTCAAGGTATCGTAGTGCCTGCGTCGGCTCTACAGCAGGGCAATGTTACGGTTACTGCTGTAAACCCAACACAAGTGGTGTCAGGTGTGTGTTTTTTACATTTTGACATCTTGCATCACTCATTTGAACGTACAGTATATTAATGGTGTACATGTTGTTGTTGTTTGTCCAGGTGGCACTGTATATCAGCCCGTGACGGTTGTTACTCCGCAGGGGCAGGTGGTCACGCAAACTCTGTCACCTGGGACAATACGTATACAGAACTCACAGGTGAGAGACGTCTCTTAATAAACACATTTGTTGATTGGATGCACGTCTCTGATGATGGATCTTTTTACAGGATTTAGATATAAAAAACAATATCAGGTGTGCTGATTTGTTCAGTGAATGTGTTTTTGTTGCTGGTCATGTGTTGTTTTGCAATATTACAATGATATGAGATGATTGGCATTAGCAGATTGGATTATGTTATAGGATTATTAGCATTAGCATAAATACACTCTCTGGTTTTCATGACTTTCCATAGACATAATGACTTTTATACTGTACAAACTGTATTTGCTTGCCTTAACCTAACCCCTAACCCTTACAAAAAACTTACAATAAACATAATTTAGTTTGATTTATATGTTTTCCTCATGAGGACCAAAAATGTCCCCACAATATTTTAATAAGGACATCTGAATTTGTCGAATTTAGCCAAACCTGTACACCCGCATTATTTACAGTTGTATTTTTTTGCCTACAGCTTCAGCTCCAGTTGAACCAGGATCTGAGTTTTTTCAGTCAGGACGACAGCTCATCTAAGGCCAAGAGAGGCATTCTGCCCAAACACGCCACTAATGTCATGCGATCTTGGCTCTTCCAGCACATTGGCGTAAGTGAGACTCAATTTTACACACCAAAACTATTCACACTAAGTATTTAGGTTAATATTCAGTGCATTAAGTATCCCTAAACAGTATCCCTAAACAGACAAACTGTTTAACAGACGACAACATGTTTGTCCTGTGGCAGCTACCGTAGCTTCTCATTGCGTTTCAAAATTGACGGTGGTTGCATTTCCAATCTCAACGCTAGATGCCACTAAAAACCCCACATTTCACCTTTAAGTGTTTGAAAGTACAGTCATCATGTGTAAAACTAAAGAAGCCGGGACACGTACTTGGGTCGACAAACACGTGTCTGCGCTACATGTCGGAGAACTGTCCACTACTGCAGTGGCTCCGACAAAAAGTGATATTTTTATGTAAAATGTTTCACCTCATTTAATATCAGATCTTATATCTTTTCCTTTCAGCACCCTTATCCTACAGAAGATGAGAAGAAACAGATTGCCTTGCAGACCAACCTGACCCTCCTTCAAGTTAACAACTGGTGTGTTTTCAGAATAAAGTAGAAAAGACGCATTCCTGATATTCCAATTGCTTACTGTACATGTATGAATAACCTCCCAATTTTTCCAGGTTTATTAATGCACGGAGACGGATCCTCCAGCCCATGTTGGACGCCAGCTCTTCAGACACGCCCAAGAACAAAAAGAAGACACCCCAGACACGCCCCCTTCAGCGTTTCTGGCCCAACTCCCTCGCCTCCTCCGTCTCCCAGCAAGAAGTTACAATGGAAGACGGTGCGCAAATACAAACACCACAGATAAGAAACATTTATGTTAACTCTTTCCCCGCCATTAAGAGAAAACATTTGCATAAAAACGTACCAATTGATAAAAAACGGAAGCAAAAACTTTATTTACTAATTTTAAACTCTGTGTATGTTTTGATAATTGTCTGAATCTGATATCTAACAAAATTCCTTCACAAAAATGCAATTATTTCAGCGTTTTGCTAAAAAAAGTATTTTATTTTAAGAAAAATACACATATTTAAGAGTTTATAAGCAGAGAAAAAATATAGATAGGATGAAAAAAATTCCCGTTTTGTTTGTTTGTTGATTGTTTGTTTGAAAGCAGAGGGTCTGTTCTTTCATTTGATATATTTGTATGTTTATATATTTTAAAAGAACATTTTCCTAAAAGGCATTTTGTAAAACTTTGTGAAAATCACAAAAAATGCTGGCGGGCAACTTTAAAAAAAAAAATAGGGAATGAGTTAAAATAAAAATTTTTCTGCTTAGCTAGCTAGCTAACATAGTTTGTGTAGTGTCATGTGACATATTGTGTAGTAGTATCATCCTATTGAAAAAGACATTCAGGATTCCCATTAGGAATTAAATCTCAATTTCTCTTAGACAGCAATGAGATTAAATGGTGAGCCTAACTTAACTCTTTCACCGCCAGCGTTTTAAAAAAAAGTTGCCAGCCAGCGCCAGCGTTTTTCATGATTTTCACCAAAGTTTAATGCCTTCCAGAAAATGTTCTTCTTTTAATAAATAAACATACAATATACCAAATGAAAGAACAGACCCTCTGCTTTCAAACAAAAAAACCGTTTCATCCTACCTTTAGTGGTTCTTTTGCAATCAGCTTTTGAATATGGGAAGGTTTTTGCAAAAACACCATATTTTGAGCAAAAAGCAGAGATAATTCCATTTTTGTGACGGACTTTTCATAGAGATCCCATTCAGAGCAATCTTTAAAACAGACACGGACATGCAGCCGCTTGCCATAGGGCAATACTTCCGGTTTTAAAAAGTTGTGGCGCCACCTGGTGGATAATAGCGGTATTGCGGAAAGACGGAAAATCTCATCATTGGCGGGGAAGCGTTTTCTCTTAATTGACAAGATATCTCGTCAATGGCGGGGAAAGAGTTAAACTAAATTTGGAACAGATTTAGATTTTTTGTGAACTGTCTGGACATCTGGACACACCTCATGAAACCGAGACTGTCTGAAGTAGACACATGTGTTTGATCATCCTACCAAATCCCAATTATGCGCATTACATAATTCATAATATGAGGTTGTGAATGCATTATGTCTAATTATATAATTGCAGCAACTAGCATTAATAAAAGGCAATGCTTGTTTGTTTTATATCATACTCAGGTACCACCGTAACAGTAGGTGTGGGGGAGGACGGCCTGCAGACGCTCACATCAGATGGAGCAACGCTGGCCATGCAGCAGGTCATGATGGGAGGTCACAGCGAGGACGACGATGAAGACGACGACGAAGATGACGACGACAGCGATCCTTCTCACTCCGACATGACCAGGCTGGGCCTGGAGACCAGCGACTCACTGTAGTAGGACTGAACATTTGAACATGCACACACAAACACTCATTTAGGATCATTTCAGAGCACTAAAGTGGAGAAATTAAAGAAAGAGAGAGAGACACACCTCGGCTGATTTGTTGAAGGTCCCTAAATACTTTCTCAAGTTGTCAAACAGCTTGCTCGAAGTAGAGAAACGGCTTAAAGCCACACACAAAGTGAAAAGCACAAGCACGCAGTCAAAATCTCTCACAGGCATCATTTCAATCGCAAGAACTGCGACGCAGTTAGCCGAGTGCACTTTTTGTATAATAGTGTAAACTAAAGCATTCAAAGCACAGTTTAAAAGAAGCTATAGGGAAAATGTCAATGCTGAATGATGATTAGGCTGTATTTACCCTCATCGGTTTTATGACAATGAGATGTCGTCTCTTGCATGCCTGTGTTTGCGTTCATTACCAGGCACTAGAAAAAGAAGGAACTATTTTTATAGTACAGTGTCAAAAATGATCGTGCCAATTTTTCTTTTGTTTTGCTCTGGTTTGCAATGTTTTGTAAGGAGTATTTATGTATAAAAAAGACAAAAAATCGACTTTTAATGTGGTCGCCCTGTTTTTTGGGGTTTCGGTTGCCGTAACTACTTAGTACAAAGTACAAAGAAAGAGATTTTGCAAAGTTATCCACTGAAGGCGAAGACTCGAAAGCCTTACATTTATACATTTCTAATGTGAGACGTTGCGAACATCACATCGAACTGACCAGCGATGTCACTTCCTGTGCAATCGAGATGGAAGCGAGAAACGCTTGCCAGGTTGTGATAATATTTATGACATTTAATGCCTGTAATTGTTGTGTGAGAATGATATATTACTTTATGAAGGTGATTGCTTTTTTAATTATTAAATTGCAAAAAAAAGTTGATGCTGTAACACCTTCATCTCAAACATTTATGATTTTATGAGTTGTCATAGACAGTTTCGGATGTTTTGTCATTGTAAGAAACATGTTCTTGACCACAAGTGGTGGAGTCATTTTCTCAATATCTTAAGACTGCATGATTTTTTCTTTATTGTTGTATAGAAGCGTATAATATTTTGGGGGGAAGTGCTTTATGCCCACAACAGACTACACAAATCATTTCATACAGTAAGTGTTATATTTCATCAAGTTAAAAAAACATCAATAAAGGTTTTTGCATTTTACTTTAAAGGATTAGTCAATAAAAAAAAAAAATTCCAGATAATTTACTCACCACCATGTCATCCAAAATGTTGATGTCTTTCTTTGTTCAGTCGAGAAGAAATTATGTTATTTGAGGAAAAAATTTCTCATTTTAATGGACTTTAATGGACCCCAACTCTTTATACTTTTAATGCAGTTTAAAATTGCAGTTTCAAAGGACTCTAAATGATCTCAAACAAGGCATAAGGGTCTTATCCAGCGAAACGATTGTCAGTTTTGGCAGCGCGACCTCACGTAATACGTCATCACGTCAAGATGTCACGGATGACGTATGCGAAACTACGCCCCAGTGTTTACAAGTGTGGAGAAAGAGGACCGTTCTGCTTTGTTGTATGTTGAATGATACTAATTAATGTCTTTGTGTCAGTTTATTGTTTAAAATGGTCCGCAAATGTGCGTTTTATATATGTAGCATGTGACCTCATTACGCAATTGAGGTCGTGCTGCCGCGTCACACAACGGGAGGAAGACGAGAAGTTGTGGTTTAAAAGTGCATATTTTTTATTTTTCTTGCCAAAAATGACAATCATTTTGATAGATAAGACCCTTGTGCCTAGTTTGAGATCGTTTTGAGTCCTGTGAAACTGCAATTTTAAACTGCATTAAAACTGTTAAGTGTTGGGGTCCATTAAAGTCCATTAAAATGAGAAAATCTTGAAATGTTTTCCTCAAAAAAAAAATTCTTCTCGACTGAACAAAGAAAGACGTCTACATTTTGGATGACATGGTGGTGAGTAAATTATCTGGATTTTTTTAAGAAAATTGACTAATCCTTTAAGGTTAAAGGAATAATTCATCAAAAAATGAATAATTTTCTCATCCTCATGTTGTTTTAAACCTGTAAGAGTTTTTTATTTTGATAAACACAAAATAAGATATTTTGATAAATGATGGTAAGCACACATTGCCTTCCATAGTAGGAAAAAAGTATTTTGATAAATTATGAAGATGATTTTTAATTAATGATGGTAAGCACACAGTTGACGGTACCCATTGAATTCCATCGTATTTGTTTTTTCTACTATGGAAGTCGATGGTTACCATCAGCTGTGTGCTTACCATCATTTATCAAAATATCTTCTTTTGTGTTTATCAGAAAAAATAAATTTTTACAGGTTTAAAACAACATGAGGATGAGTAAATGATGACAGGATTTTCATTTTTGGGTGAATATCCCTTTAAAATCTTCCTTAAAAGATGTCACTAAAATGTTCACACACACACAAATACAGTATATATATTCAGATTGATTGTTATTTAGGATATTCAGTATGTGCTTTAGGCTGTCTATTCTGAGTGGCTTTTCATTGCAAGCATTAGTCTTGTGATGGCATCAGTCATATGAAACCCGAAACACAGTCCGTTAGCTTAGCATGGGGGGTTAAACGCTGCACTGTGGGCTTTGAGCATTTTTCTCTTTGCTTATATAAACGCTTCTCTCTCACACAAACACAGATTTGCCTTTCAGACTCTTTGTTTTGTAATAAAGAACACTGTACCTGAGGAACATTTTGTTGCGTTTTATTTTGTTTGATTTGAATGCATAGATAATTTTTTAGCATAACCTTCACAGAGTCAGTCTGGTGCTGCACACACAAATAAATGATTTGAGTCGGGGGTAAAATTTTTATGGAGTTCAAAGAAAGTGGAACAAAACAAACTTTCATAAATCTGTGTGTTCATCTTTGGCCTTAAATACAAAACACACCAAGAGTAATAAATTGAATAAATAAATAAAGTGCAATAAATATGAAAACATTTTTACAAGAAATTGAAATAAATAAAATGATTTCACAATAATTTAAAACCTCTGTTTCAGTACATTTTCTTACAGATATCATGGAATCACAATATGTGTATAATATTACACCTAAATAATAAGTTTGAACAATACATTCATCAAACTATACAGTGGGTAAAATAACCCATACGGCAAAAAAAAAACATAAAATATAAAACATAAAATTTTAAAATATTTAAAAAATGGTCAAAAATATATTTGTTGAAATATGTTTACAATAATAGATTTTAATTATTTTTTGGCCATTTATTGTATATTTTAAAATATATATCAAAGTAAATAAATTTTAGAGCATTAAAAATATATTTAGCCCTCATATATTTGAATAAGGAAATATTGGGAAAAAAACATTTATGTTACAAACCTGTAAACATAACAGTTGTGAAGGGGTTAAAATTAAATATTTTTTCAACTTAAAAAGTACTTTATTAAATGTACTTGTATTTAGCATGTATTTAAAATATATTTAGGCATAAAAAAACATTTTTGCCATATGGGATGTAAAATTAGAAATGCTTAAAGGGACACAAGGCAGCATTTTTATGTTAATAAATCATCTTCGTAAGTCGGTATATGGTTAAATGACTCATTACATGACGAATGAAGACTCTCTCGCCCGCCCCTACCGTCTGTAGGAAGAATACCCCACTTGCAAGTTCGCTGTATCCGACCCGGTGTCCTTCAGACTCGTATAGTCTTAGATATAGAACGCATTTACTCCCAGACACTAGGGGGAGCTAGTAGAGAAATAATACTCAGACTTGCCTTGTGTGCCTTTAAAATACATTTTGGAATTATATATTGATATATGAAGTTTTAAACGAAATATATTTCCAAATTAGAAATATATTCAGTTGGGCATAACATTATAAAAAAATTATTACGCATATATTTAAAATATATTTTCTGCCGAATGGGAAGTATTGAACACATTACAGTTTTTCTTAGTTAACATATTCCTAAAGGTGCTCCTGATATGAAATTTTCACCAGATGTTGGTGGTAACATCCCATACGATCCACCGATTCAAAGAAATCAAACCATAGATTTAAGTTATGTGTAATCATATGACACAGGGAAAAGTATTGAACACTCATACCGAAATTATTAAAAAAGCCTTTGATGGTAATGAAAGCTTCAAGATGCCTCCTGTATGGAGAAACTAGTTGCATGCATTGCTCAGGTCAGGTGTGATTTTGACCCATTCTTTTACACAAACAGTCTTCAAAACTTTAAGGTTCTGCGCCTCTTTTATAAATTCTGATCTTTAGTTCTTTCCATAGATTTTCAATTGGCATGCTGTTTGCTGTGACCATTTTTTAATGAAGGAGAGCATGAACCATTTGATATTTGAGATCTCAATTGACTCTGTCGACTATGTGACGCGAAAGTCAGCACTCGGCACATGATCATTTCAAACCTGTTTACAAGACGAATGCTCTTGTTAGGTTTAATAAAAAGTTATAGGTTTAAACATATTATTACATATAATAATATATGTAATGTATATACAAAATATAATTCTATCTTGGCATGTGCTTTATCTGGTTCATGTTGGTCCAGTTTAATTTAGAGGACTTTGGCGTTTTAAATTTTTTTTTTTAAACTTGCAATTTTGTAATATTTACAGCTTAAATTCTGTAATATATTTTTTAAACATTTAAAATTATTCAGCAGATATTAAAAAAAATCTGTCGGGCCCTGGTAAATAATCACTTGGGACTAAACCAGCTATTATTATTTCACCTGACAAGGGACAGGATTGCTTTTTTTATTACTGACTGTCTTTGCTTTCCATGCCTTTTTGCAACTCCTTTTCTTCAGGGGTCCAATACTTATGTCTTTGTTTTTTTTATTATTACCCATAACTTAATTTATAGACACACCTAAGGTTGTTTGCATGTGTGGATTGCATTGGTTGTTACCATCATCTGCTGAAATGTTCTTGTCAAAAGCACCTATAGAAGTATATTTACAAAAAATAAAAAAAGGTGACAATACTTATTTTACCCATTGTATATGCATTTAAGTTCTTACAGTGTATCTAAATCTCTCCATAACATGTGGACTGTGTCCGATAACTGCGACATACTGTAATTTCCCTTGTAAAAGCCATACATGGCTGCTGAGTCGAGCAAGATGTTCAAAATGTCCCAGGATAACCATCCTTAAAGATCCTCTTCTTTCTAATACAACCGAAACAAACCAGAAAGCAGATTTGCAAGGGAAACCAGACTTCAAATGATATAAGGAAACTAGCTGTCAATCATTTGGTATATTACAGGTTGTTGACCTCGAGTTAGTTGACAAGTTGCCACTAGAGGTCTCTGCACTACCAAAAATGGTTTCAAACATAGAGGAAGACGTTGATGATGGTATTCATCATCACACATGAACCCATTTTTATCAATGAATTAGCTGGGATGCATAGTTAATGAAAGACCCAATCCAAATATAAAAACAGCACATGAATTAAGGAATAAGAACGCAGTTTAGCTGCAAAACGTGAATGACACCAGATCTCCTTTAACACACTGTCCTCAGGTGTGATACTGTTCATTTATTCATAAGCAAAGCGTGTGCCGTTACTTATCAGCCTTCATCCTGTGATTTAAGGTGAGTTTCCTTAGATTTGCGGATGTTATTAAAGGGATAGTTCACCTAAAATAACAATTTTGTCATCATTTACTCACCATCATGTCTTTGTTATGATAAACACAAAAGAAGATATTTTGAGCATGCTGCCATATTTTGAGCATTTTTGCTTTTTTCAATGTATAGCAAGTCAATGGTGCTTCTGTTTCCTGCTTAAATACAAAAATGTTTTGTGTTCATTATAACAAAGAAATATATGCAGGTTTGTAACAACATTTGTAACAGAATTTATATTTTTGGGCGAACTGTCCCTTTAAATATTCATTTCTGTAAAAAATGTCAATAACCAAACACGACTGATTTTACCTCCATCTGTTGATGAATCCACGTGAGACTGTGAGTTATGCTCGTGTAAACGCCCGGTTTGTTTTTCTGTCCGCAGCTCTGAGCATTGCTGGCTGCTCCCGCCAACGTCCACACCGACCCCCGGCATGCCAGCGGCCCTCCGCTGTCCCCCTTCAGACACAAAGGAACTGGGTTGGAACAAGGTGCAATACATTTAAGTTTAGTATACTAAAGTGTTTAGTAGCAAGCTTTGCACCTGACATGTACCAGCGCCACCCTGCAAATATCCTGCGCAGATGTTCCACGAGGTGAGACCCGGCCTGCGGCATTTATGCTTGGAGATTAAAGGCACCTGAGCCGTCTGTAGCGATATACTGGACTCTCCTACACAACATACAGTACACAGGTACAGTTAACTGCATACATAGCTTACATTTAAAGGTGCCTCGCGTTGACAACCTGAGAGTCATTTAAAGGAAAACACCACAGTTTTTCAATATTTGACTATGTTCTTACCTCAACTTAGACAAATGAATACATACCTATGTTTATTCAATGCGTGCACTTAATCTTTGTACAACGCGTCGTGAATGTGTTAGCATTTAGCCTAGCCCCATTCATTCCTTAGGATCCAAACAGGGATAAATTTAGAAGCCACCAAACACTGCCATGTTTTCCCTATTTAAAGACTGTTACATGAGTAGTTACACGAGTAAGTATGGTGGCACAAAATAAAACGTGGTGATTTTTTTAAGCGGATAAAAATGAGAACTATATTGTATGGTGGAAGAGCACTTTGACCTTGGCGTGCAGTAACATCATTACTCCTGACTACTACCCTTCTCGCTCAAACTTCTGTCAATATTACTGTGCCCGAGGTCGAAGGGCTGCAAACTTAGTGCTCTTAATTATTAATAAGTCTAAGTTGAGGTAAGAACATAGTAAAATATTGAAAAACGGTGGTGTTTTCTTTTAATGTTGTCAAAAAAAAATTTTTAAAGTAAAATCTGATTTTAGTATAGTACAAACTGACCACCATCCGTTGTGGCTCCCCAGCCTGAGATCACACACATCTGTCCTGCCTCAAAGGTCTCGCCATAACTCGGCAAACAAATGGGAGCCAGGTGATCTGAGTCTAGAGATACAAAGAGTTCATTTCAGAGCCTATCATACTAACTTATATTGCTATTTAAGTATTTATTTATAGAAATGCTTTAATGGCACAAAATAAACTCTTACCATTAAATGACAGAGGCACCTTTAGCTTTATGAGCGCAATGTCGTAACTAAGTCTCTCTCGCTTGTAGTTGGCATTGTAGATTATTTTCTCCACAGACGCAGCTCCCAATCCACTAACAGGTTGATCTAATATCCCAGCATGCACTGCCCATAACGCCGGCTGAGCAAAACTAGAAACAAAAGGTAACTATGAAGACATTTCTCATTACTTAAAGGAAAACACCACAGTTTTTCAATATTTTACAATATTCTTACCCCAACTTAGATGAATTCATACATACCTATCTTTTAACAATGCGTGCACTTAATCTTTGTACAGCACGTCGTGAATGTGTTAGCATTTAGCCTAGCCCCATTCATTCCTTAGGATCCAAACAGGGATGAATTTAGAAGCAACCAAACACTTCCATGTTTTCCCTATTTAAAGACACATGAGATAAAAGGATAATAAATGAGAACTATATTATATGGCGGAAGAGCACTTAGTTTGCAGCACTTCATCCTCCCCCTTTCGCTCAAACTTCTGTCAATATTACTGCACCCAAGGTTAAAGTGCTGCAAACTAAGTGCTCTTCCGCGAAACAATATAGTTCTCATTTTTAACCGCTTAAAAAATCACCACGTTTTATTTTGTGCCACCATACTTACTCGTGTAACTACTCATGTAACAGTCTTTAAATAAGGAAAACATGGAAGTGTTTGGTGGCTTCTAAATTCATCCCTGTTTGGATCCTAAGGAATGAATGGGGCAAGGCTAAATGCTAACACATTCACGACGCACTGTACAAAGACTAAGTGCACGCATTGAAAAAAGATAGGTATGTATTCATTTGTCTAAGTTGAGGTAAGAACATAGTAAAATATTAATAAATGGTGCTGTAAAATTGCAAATTTTTAATGTTTGCCTCTGTGGCACCATCTCTGTTTGAAACATAAAATTGCAAGTTACTTGTAGAGTTATTTTTTATGTGTGTGATGAAGTCAAACTAGAAATGAATCATTAAATCATTAGTATAAGCTTACAGTACATTCACACGTGGCGTAAGCGTTAACGCTTGACGGAAGGCGTGTCCGAAGTGTGGCTAATTCTAGTGGCCGCAACACATGCTCCTCTGTTCTCAGGTCTGTTTTTAATTACTTGCAGTGATTTTTTTATTGTGTGTATGCATAGAATTGAATATAAAATGTCTTTTTGATATGAAAGTGGCATATTTTGAATCTTGTTTGGCCATTTGGATATTTTTGGGCTAGTTTTGTAACGCAGACCTGGCAACCCTAACATTTATGAACATTGTCACTGCTGTGTAAATGCATATGCTGCATCTAAGGAAATTAAACAGAAGTTTAACAGCATTAAGACCACGTATCGTGTTGGACTCACCCGTACACACAGTGAGCAGCAGTAAGTATCCAGCTGTCACTTATGATTGATCCTCCACAGATATGCTGGTTCTGGTAATATAAGCTGACCTGCCATGGCACCTGTCCAAGGCTCGAAATGTTTCCCCCTACAATACGACTCCTGACCGCCGGCCTGGAGCCGCACTCTACACGGTAACCACAAACAGATGTTTTTAAGCATGTTGCTATTCTTGTAGATGGTTTACAAAAGTCATAACACATCTTTTATCAACCATCCGCACAAATAATAAAATCAGTTATTGCTTACCTATACATTTGAGAACAGCTACTGTGCCTGAACTGCATCGAGTCTTTCTGTAAAGATAAAAAAAAATATTTTTAATGTGGGGTCAATAGTAATTGTTACCGTGTATCAACTCTTTAAAAGGATTTTGATACAATGCCAATGATCAATATCTCTCTGACTTTAGGTATACCTAACATATGAAGAGTTGTGGATCTTGAAGGTTTCTTGATGGCCTGGTTGGTTGAGATTAAGAGCCACTAGGTTTTTCTGGAAGATATCTTCAATGGAGGAGATAGGAATGCTCTCAGAGCTCACATAGCTACAAACCAAGAAAGAAAGATGCACAAAAGATCAATGCCATTGGTTATTTAAAGGTAAGTAAGAATTAATAACACTAAATGTTAAAATAAACATGAACATTTGTTTCTGTTTTCAGTTGTTTGTGTTATGTTTATACATTAAGGTTAATGCGTTTGTGCTTGGGGGGCACGTACCGGCAAACAAGGGAACTGCAATACCTTGAAATTAGCGACTTTGTGGTTTTTAAATATGGTTAAATGAATTAAAACTATTAAGCCTTAGGTTAATTAGTGTACCAATTAAAATATTAAGTAAAATATGAATTCTTATATTTCTATATTATTAAAATCCTAATTAGCTGTGGTCTGGGGGGGGCGGTGCACCCCCTGCCCTCCCAAACTCCACATATGTATTTAGATCAAACACGTCAAGCTGTCCTTCTCTTTTGCAAACTTTCTTTTGTACCCGAAATGAAGACAATGACTATCAAACTCATTGCATTTTAAACATGTTCATTGTTTTGATGGTTTCATGCACCGCACCAACACAGGCTGATATATGACGCAGTAATGACAAACAGCAATGTCAAACAAATGCTGAGCTCCAATGAGGAACAGTAATAAAATGAAAGAATCGGCAAAAGACTGCAGCTGGTTAAATGCAAATCTCGTCAGTGTTTGCAATGAGTATTTCATTTAATGGCAGACTGATTTTAATTGGATTTACTGTGCCGATAATGAGGGCGCTGGGAACAGAGACGTTATTATTCATAGACACCCACACTGTGTGAAACACACACATACACAAAGAAAGAGAGTATAAACATATTTCTGTGCTCTTTAAAGGGAAATCCTCGCTTTGGTCTGGAAAATTAATTTTCTTTAAATAGCAGAGATGGGAGGTGATTTAATTTATGGAGCATATAGTGTATGGTTAGGGCTCAGTTATTATTATTATTTATTATACCACGGGTCTGTTGAATGCTTTATTCTGATTGGTTGAGAAATGTTCCATGGGTGTCGATTCTTTTTCTGTAAACGGCACACCTAATTTTCTAACTATTTCTTAAAAATAGGCACCAGAGCAATATTTTACTCCGGTGATTTGAATTATTTGAAAATAATGCACACCTGCTTCGCATCGTGCCGCATTACCACCTTGGATGTGCATTATTTTCTTATACTTCAATGGCCCGTCGTCAATTACTCCTTACTTAACTTTTATTTTACCAGAAAAAATAATCCCGCTTAGATTTAAAATCTGTTCTGTATGGAAGGTATTTTTGGACTTTTTTTAAATTAATTAATTAAATTATAAAATAATTAATTAAATTATAAAATAAAAATAAAATCTCACAATATGTCCCAAATTTGAAAATGAAATGCTAAAATAAAAATTAAAACATTATATTAAATTATTTCATTTTCATTTTTAACGTGATGAAGCATCATTCCGGCCCAATTGAAAAATTTAATTAAATTGATGATTTGACATTTCATTTTCAATATAATCTTGAGTCAAGACTGACAATATTAAAATAAAAAGGCAAGCTTGAAAAGGAATCTGTAAATACATTTTTAAAAGGCTTTTTATTCATGCCCAAGCAATAATTGGGACAAAATTAAAATGTAAAGTTTTTATTTTTAAAATGTAAAGTTTTTATTTTCAACTTGTATGCAAATTCAATGTTAATCAGTGGGTGGGGCTTACTTGCTTAAAAAAAGGGGATTGGCTGAAGCAGTGTTGCCAACTTAGCGACCTTATTGCTACATCTAGCGACTTTTAGACCCATTTAGCCAAACTTAGTGACTGTTTGGATGAATCTTAGCTTCACATCTGTACAGATAGGCTACTGTGTCGATTGTACTGGCCAACGAGTGTCGGGTGGCGCTGTCACGGTGAAATGTGCATCTACCCTCTGTGCATGGAGCTTTGTAAAAAATAACATAATATTCCAAAAAAATATACGTTTCTAATTTCAATATCAAAAATGAAAATTCTGTCATCATTTTCTCACTCTTCTGCTGAACACGAAGGAAGATATTTTTTTAGGTATGTTTGTTACCAAACCATTCATGAGCCCCATTCACTTCCATAGTATTTTTTTCTACTTTAGAAGTGAATGGGGCTCATGATTTGTTTGATTATAAACATTCCCCAAATTATCTTCTTTCTTGTTCAAATGTATACAGGTTTGTAACAACATGACAGTGAGAGAATGATGACCGAATTTTTATTTTTGAGTGAACTATCCCTTTAAAGTTAAAGTGAACCAAGAAGCAAAGCATAAAGGGGTTTTTCCTTTTGGAGTCTGCCATCTGCTCAGAGGTCCTCCCTAAAAGGAAGCCCCTATGATTAGTTAAAGAGCACCTACTTCATTGCTAAAAACAATGTTATTTTGTTGGAGACGATAACTCGCGTCATCGTTTACTTTCGTTTACTTTGGGGTTTGTACTTTTTGCATATCGTTAACGTACTAATACACACTTAAGGGGGTCGCACATCGGCCGCGCAGCTCAGCGTCGCCTTGAGTCGTGTCAAGGACAACTCGGAGGTATCGTAAACCGGAAGTGCACATTAAATAGCGCAAGCATCGTCAGATAGCATCTACTTCAAAATGCAAAATATACGTTAGCAACCAATGTTAATCGTTAATGATTTGGGACGAATATGATGTTATTTAATGCACGACGCTGAGCTGCGCGGCCGGTGTGCGATCCCCTTTACACACCAAAAGAAATGTAAAATCGTGAATTGGACCATAAACAACACGTAACCCAACAGATTAGGAGACGATGTGTTATATGTGTTTGTTCAAACACAGTCAAAGTGATCTTTTTCTGTATAAATCTGCTTTTATCCACTGAAATCAGAGATTCAACGGTAAAAAACAGCAATTGTTGGTACGCAATTTTTGTACCTGTTGTATCCCAGTTGTCTGCAGGCTAATGAACCCAGATTTGAATCCCAGCCCTCAAAACATACAGTCCTCCATAATCCTCTACTGTACACCTGCAACACAGAACTCCTGCCACTCACACGCACTGAGAGAGAGAGAGAGAGAGAGAGAGAGAGAGAGAGAGAGAGAGAGAGAGAGAGAGAGAGAGAGAGAGAGAGAGAGAGAGAGAGAGAGAGAGAGAGAGAGGGAAATTTTACAGTTGTCAGCATATTTTAGTGGTAAACTGCAAAGTATTTCTTCAGATGTTTCTTCAGTGTGTGTGTGTGTTGTCTGAGACGTGCCTGAAATTCTGATTTGAGGATACAGTCATACATTTGTGTCATACATATTTCCCTCCTTATTTTGGGATTTATTATTTCTGTGTAGTTTCCCACGATTTAAGGAGTATCAGAGTTTGGTTTCACATTTCAACCTTTGACATGACCTTACTCATTCAACATTAAAAATATCAAGGTTAATTTTCACTAAATGTTCTTTACAGGATGATTTTATTTTATGTAGAAACAGCTGGGTACTTTTGCTGGGTCTTCACAGACTAGCTCACATATATTTCTATAACTCTGTAGACCTGAAGTCAGAGTCAACCCACCACAATTGAGTTCATCTTCTCCATCTCCACAGTCTTTAACGCCATCACACACAGCCGTTCTGCTGATACACCGAGCAGGCGACACGCAGCGAAACTTTCCAGAACAACTCTGAAGCCCCACTGCAAATATAGAGACAGTCTCTTAACTGACCCCGAAATAACCATCTGTTACCAGGATAACGACTCCTGGTCATTTAACATGGTGGAGCTCATCAAACATTTACACCGGGCAGTGTTAAAGTAGAGTTTCATTAGCTAAGGAGGACGGTAACAACTTTATACACACACACACACACACACACAAACACACACTGACCTCCTAAACCGATTCCCAGGACCAGAGTCAGCGCTATCAGCAAACCTAAGGTTATGAGCAGTGCCAGCAATCTGCGAGACACGTACGGCCAACAAAGAGATTTAAAGCCTGATAGTTCACCTCCTGAGAGAGAGAGAGAGAGAGAGAGAGAGAGAGAGAGAGAGAGAGAGAGAGAGAGAGAGAGAGAGAGAGAGAGGAGAGAGAGAGAGAGAGAGAGAGAGAGAGAGAGAGAGAGAGAGAGAGAGAGAGAGATGAAATCAGGCTGTTAAAAGGCCAGCGCTGTCAGTGGTGTAGACTGCTTAGATCACAGTTGTCCTCTAACCCCGATGTAATCAACTGTGTAAGCACAGGCTATAGCTGTGCTGAGACTCGTACAATGTAATTTCATTTACACAATTTGACAACGCTGTCAGCACAAGTTACAAATAATTTTTTTAATTGTTCCTATATCTCTAGTGGTAAAGCATTGTGTTAGCAACATAAAAATAATGGGTTCAAACCCCAGGACAGGTCACTTTTAGTGATTTACCGTTTAAAATCATCCTACATAATATAAAGAACATTATATAAAAATATAACCTTGATATTTTTAAAGGATTAGTCCATTTTCTTAAAAAAATCCAGATAATTTACTCACCAACATGACATTCAAAATGTAGATGTCTTTCTTTGTTCAGTCGAGAAGAAATTATGTTTTTTGAGGAAAACATTGCAGGATTTTTCTCATTTTAATGGACTTCAATGGACCCCAACACTTAACACTTAACTCAACACTTAAAAAAGAGTTTCAAAGGACTCTAAATGATCCCAAACGAGGCATGAGGGTCTTATCTAGCGAAACGATTGTCATTTTTGACAAGAAAAATAAAAAATATGCACTTTTAAACCACAACTTCTCGTCTATCTCCGGTCTTGAAAAGCGCCAGCGCGACCTCACGCAATACACATCAAGAGGTCACAGAGGACGAACGCAAAACTACGCCCCAGTGTTTACAAGTGTGGAGAAAGAGGACCGTTCCTACGTTGTTGTATGTGGAATGATAATAATTAATGTCTTTGTGTCAGTTTATTGTTTAAAATGGTTCGCAAATGTGCGTTTTATATATGTAACACGTGACCTCCCTAAGTCACTACGCATTTACGTTAGGTCGCGCTGGCGCGTCACAGGACCGGAGATAGATGAGAAGTTGTGGTTTAAAAGTGCATAATTTTTATTTTTCTCGTCAAAAATGACAAACGTTTCGCTAGATAAGACCCTTTTGCCTTGTTTGGGATCGTTTGGAGTCCTTTGAAACTCCATAAAAAAAACTGTTAAGTGTTGAGATAAGTATTAAGTGTTGGGCTCTATTAAAGTCCATTAAAATGAGAAAAATCCTGCAATGTTTTTTCAAAAAAACATAATTTCTTCTCGACTGAACAAAGAAAAACATCAACATTTTGGATGACATGGTGGTGAGTAAACTATCTGGAATTTTTTATTTATTTATTTTTTTAAAGAAATTGACTAATCCTTTAATATTGAATGAGCAGTGGCGGCCGGGGACTTATTTTTTTTTTGAGGGCGCTCAATGCGAAGTTCGTCACAACATGTATGTTGTCCGTCATGTGTGTGGTTCCTCATTTCAAAATATATGTTCGGTGCATCGAGTGATCCTGTGTGCATCACGTGTCTTGTCAAATTAAGTGCCTGCTGCAGATGCATCTAAAGGGTTAATGATAAAAGAGAAGCTTGCGTTTGCCAGATACTCGCATAATCTCATGCGTAATCAAAGTTTACTGTTAAGGGAGTGTCTTGCGTGTAATTTTCATAAACGTTTATCATAAACGGTTTTGACGCGTGTGCAGCAGGCACTTATTTTGACAAAACACGTAATGCACATGGTACACATGACGCAACAAACACATATTTTGAAAACATGAGTAACACACATGACACATATTTTGAATATGCGACCCTCAGATGAGCAGTCACGAGGGGCCACTGCGAATGAGTTCGGTCATGTCAAAGATTTAAATCAGTTTAAGATCAGGAATTGAACCCACAACTTTTACGCAATGCTCTACCAAATGAGCTCCATCTAATACCATCACTTTATTATTCAGGGTGTAATAAAGTAACAATTTTAGAGTAAAAGAAGAGAAGTCTTACCAGAAAGGAAAGGTTGGACCTTGATGATGGGCACACCTGGGCTTGGTGGGATCTGTATGTTATAAGTTTTATACACAGGCAGTGGGGCGGACACCTCGGTGGGCAACTCAACGGGCACATGAGGGTCCTGCGTCGCCGGGTCATAGATGTGAAAGGAATGGCTGCTGAAAGAACTCACGTTAAAAGTAGTGGGGGTCTCGATGACGGGAAGGTCCTCGTCCGTAACAGACACCACTTCAAGAACACCGGACTCAGGTCTGTCCACTGCTGGATCCTGAGTGAACGTATAAGGAAGGATGAATAGAGTGACATGAAAACAAGATCGCATCAACCAGCAAATTACCTTATCCTCTTGTCTTTCTCCCTCTCTCTCTCCTGATGTCTGGGAAGAAGCCATAACTCTCCTCTCATCTTCTCTCCATCTGAGATGAATCAGTCAAATGTGATGGCCATGAGACCAAACACTTAGGAAGGGAATTAATCCAGAGTTTGTCTGTATATTTCCAGTGACTCCAAGAAATGCCTGTTAAGTTATCCCCTGATAAACAGAGGCTTGTTAAATGAAACTATTGGTTGATGGTTG
Organism: Paramisgurnus dabryanus; assembly: GCF_030506205.2. Classification (NCBI taxonomy): domain Eukaryota; kingdom Metazoa; phylum Chordata; class Actinopteri; order Cypriniformes; family Cobitidae; genus Paramisgurnus; species Paramisgurnus dabryanus. The sequence continues at coordinate 2,630,007 of NC_133340.1, forward strand.
GTTATCCGTTCTTTGAGTGATCTTATTTCTGTTCTCCTCTTGCCACACCTGCTCTCCAGCACTAAATGACACCTGAGCAGGAGTACGCCAGCGTTTTGTCGTGTCACTGCAGTTGTGGATCAGGTAAAGATGGACTGAGCTCTTGTTACATTGCAGGGGTCACTGAGGAATACCAAGCATGAAAAGGTCACCAGCCTTTGGGCTGTTCATTAATTGGATGCTGCATTTACGATGAGCAGTAACGTTTATTAAGGACCTTGTTTATAGGTCTATTTTGGAATCTTTATTATGATGCTATGTGCATTTATTCAATTTTTCTGGTGTAGTATATATACATTATAAAAATGCAGTTTTTTCAACCCATGGTTGGGTAAAAAAAACTAAGTTTTGAGGCTGGCTCCAAAAGAGAGTCAATTCCCATAGACCCCCATGTTAAAATGCCCAACTTTACAGCAGGAAATAATATGTTTACAGCCTGGTACAAAAAGTGATTTTTTTGTAACTCATCCTTTTAAATTATATTAAGCTTTGAAGTTTTGCATAATTAAGGGCGTGGCCACTTGAGTGACGGTTGAACAGCCACTGCTGTCACTAGAACTGAGCAAGGTGGGCGTGGTTTCAGCAATCAGCCACCTCGGCTTCATGTCCCGCCTCTTTACCCATTCTCGGCTATCTGCGAGTGATCCACGGTGACCCGTGGCCAAGATGTCGACGGCAGACATCGCCTACTTTAAGCTTCAAAAACTATCTTCACAAACCAATGGGTGACGTCATGGACACTACGTCCATATTTTTTTACAGTGTATGGTTTTAACACACTGTAAATAAACGATTTGTTGGTTCAACTTAAAAAAGTAAGTTAGCTGGTTGCTTTAAAATTTTGAAATATAAAAATATATACTCAAAAACGTTTGTGTGTCCACTAATATTTTTTTAAGTTGAATGAATTCCAAATTTTAAGACGACCAGGTAAATTACTTTTTTAATTTAAACCAAATAATGTTTAGCAGTCCACAAAATGCTGAGTTTTTGAACATTGTCAGGTCAAATATGGACTTTTTTTGATTATTTAAACCAGTGGTTGGGTTTGGTCATATTTTCCCAACCATGCGTTGAAAATGCTTTTTTTTTAAATCCCGATTAACACAATCTTTCTGCTAAACATTCATTTGATATAGTTGACATCAAGCACTAATGTATTCCAATGTGAGTTTTAACTCGAAACCTTGCAGCTTGTTTAAAACAATAAAACCATTACCGGAAATTCTAATGGTTGCCATTTAAATACCAATAAGAACCATTAGCTTTTACCATTAAAACCACTACACTGTAGTGTGTTTTGGGCCATATTTCATTAGAACCAATAAAATTCCCAATAAAACCAATAGAATTTCTGTCTATTTGTTTTTTTACCAGGGTAGTTGGGAAACACATAGAGAAAATGTGTTGAACAGAGTGTCATTACATCTGTCTGTTACTGAGAAGACGAATGTTATGACCTCGTTTCCATCATGGTGTATCTGGTATCCTGGTGTCTGTTTTACGAGATTAATGTCTTTCTGTGTGTGAGTCTGTGTGTAACCTCTAAAATCATAGCTACATGTAATGACACATTTTAACCGGCAGGTGTCACTGCAGCCGGATAGCGCATCTGTTCGTGCTTTTAGGCGGCTTTTCATGAGTCAGCTGCTTGGGCTCTGTGACACCGATGATTCACACACACTTGTGTGATAACGGAGCCGATTTTTGCGCGGTTATAATCCGTGCCCCTGCCCCCACCCTCCTGCGCACAGTCACGACTACTGAATAATCTAAATTGCGTTTGGCTCAGCAGCTTAATAAAAAACAGTAAAAATTGCGGTAACCAAACATCAAAGGGACATTCATGTTTTCAAACTTTACTGCTTTGATCTGTAAACGCTGAGGTGTTGAATCGCAAAGGTATGCCTAGACCTGTTTTACTATGCTAATCAAATGGCCTAGTAATCCCAATAAAACATTTCAACATATTGTTATTTGACTATTTAAGACCTGTAGAAACCCTTTAGATTGTAAGCTAATATTTCATAATAAATTTCCACGGACTTGTTCTGGAAAAACATTTACGTTGTCAGTTTGCTGTATCCACTTGTGTTAAATTTTGACATAAGATCGACATTGGATATTTTGAATTCAGATAAATGTTGGATTTTGGATCCTGACGTCGGATCAACGTCGGATTTTGACGTCGGGTCAACGTAGGACTTTAACGTCAATACCCAATTTTAGCAGATGTAAAGGTAAACAAAAAAACAAAAAAAAAACATTTATGTTGTCAGATGTTGTATACTTATGTGTTGTAAATTCAGATCAATGTTGGGTTTTGAAGTCATATCAACGTTGGATTTTGATGTCAGGTCAACGTTCGCTTTTGACATGAGGCCAACATTATGGTTCTTGACATCGGATCAACGTCTGATTTTGATGTGGGGCCAACATTGAATTTTCATGTCAATGCCCAATGTTGGGCAGATGTCAAGGTGAATTAAGACCAGGGCATTTTCAAATATGTACACACACGCACACACACTTTACATTTCAGTCAAGTAGGCAACAAGCAAGTCTAAAGCTACCTCCCCACTTGTCCAAAAATAGTTAGAATCCTAACCAGAGGCTGTTGTTATGAGTCAGAATATTTTAGGTGAACAAAAAGAACATAAGCCGTTTGGCACAGCAATTTTGAATACAAAAAATATTAACTACTAGGCTATTTAAGAAATATTAGGTTTAAACAAATGTAAATCAGTACCATAATAATTTACCCAGAAATTAAAATGATATATTAAAGGGGACATTTTGCCAATTTAAAGGCGTGAGCAAAAATGTGCCATTTTGGGGTGTGTCCTTTTAAATGCAAATGAGCTTATCTCTGCACTAAATTGCAGTGCCGTGGTTGGATAGGGCAGATTAAGGGGTGGTATTATCCCCTTCTGACATCACAAGGGGAGCCAAATTTTAATGACCTATTTTTTAACATGCTTGCAGAGAATGGTTAACCAAAACTAAGTTACTGGGTTGATCTTTTTCACATTTTCTAGGTTGATAAAAGCACTGGGGACCCAATTATAGCACTTAAACATGGAAAAAGTCGAATTTTCATGATATGTCCCCTTTAAACTTATTTTAGCCTTACATTATAGTTTTATAGTTTTTTTCAGGCAAGTCGGTTTCTTATAACAAAAGGGTAATACAGAATTTTTTTGCCTATAGACAAAATTAAAGTTATTTTCAAGCGTTCATTCACTTTAATGAGAGAGGCGGAATAGACACGACAGGTTACCGACACCAGTGACGTCAAAAATCACCCATGCGTGGCCTGACGTCACCACAGACGCCGGTTATGATTGGAGTTTTTCAGAGCGGGTCTCTCTGTGTAAGGACCCCGCTTCTACTGTACGAATTTCTTAGGGGATGCACAAACTAAATTGTTTTGTATAGACAGATTAAATAAATACATTTTCTAAAATTCAATCACCTCTAAATGCCCTATAAAGACAAATTTGTGTCGAATATCTAGGATTTATCATTGATGTTTGTCATGCATATCTGTTATTGTTTGTTTCAATACATTTTTTCTATCTCAAATGCATGTTAAAAATAGCCTACAGTTGAAAAACGGTGCGGTGCGATCGTCGTTGTGATGTCAGTAAATTTAGGTGCCCCCTCAGGATGCCTGACTAGTCGCGCTCACCAATGAACGTCTACAGTGTGAATGTCCTTCATTTCTCTGTCTGGCTATTGAACTTGCCATCGCGGATCTAAATTTGGATTAAAATAATAGAGAGAGAAGAGAAACACAGATCCAGTTTTTCGCTGCAGCCTCACGAGCTCCTAAATCGCGTGACATTCTGGAGCGTGTAAAACAACTTTGACTGCGCGCGACATGGAGTGCCGAGTGCTGTCGATTCAGAGTCATGTCGTGAGAGGATACGTTGGAAATAAATCGGCGTCCTTTCCCTTACAGGTGAGACACCAAGCTAACGTCGTTTGTAGAAGTGGGAAATACACAAATGTTGTTCAAGGAGCCTGACAGCATGCCGATGTGCAAAGTAAAGGTCACATGGTCAATACCCATCATTTGATGCCTGTAACATGCATTGCAGTTTGTGCACAATTAAAGTCTAAATTATTGATATGTTAAAATGATCAGAACTTTGTCCTCTGCATGCTTGTTGCGTTGTGCTGCCTGACAGATACTTGGGTCAAATAAGTAATGCTATTCCCATATATAAACTTATCTTGTGAGGAAATAACGCTTGTATACAAAGTCAGCTCATACAAAACCAGTGGTGGCCAGCAGGTTATATTGGCACAACCCACTTGCGGTGAGACCGGCAGACACACGGCGACTGTCATTTTTAAGAAAAGTGACACTGGCGTTCATCATCTCTGAATCACTGATTGTCGATTTCCGAAGCATCATTTGGCACGTGGGATTGCGCTGCGTCCAAACTATGAAACCACGCTCATTAGATTTTGAATGGGTCCAGCTGTCAGAAAGCTACTGTCCTCAAGAGCTCTTTATGATTCCTTCTGCATGCTTTTGTTATCATTGCCAGTCATATTCAAAGACAACAGTCACTTATGTATTAAAATACGATATAGCAATTTATTTAACGAAATTGGAGAAAATACAAAAATAATTTTGCATGCTTGCGCTGTCGTACGTTTCCAATGCTGACGTCACAGCAGGGGGATTTAATTCAAGCCGAGTCGTGACATTTGATTTTTTTTAAAGGTTCTGAAATCTCCTCACACACATTCATCTCTTATGACGTGACAGATGACGTTTTATTCATACGCTTATTGTTTAAACTTTGAATAAGTGTGTTTCCATAGGAGATTGTTTTTTACTAAGTTAACGTTACCTTATCAAAACCCGATTGGCACGTATAATTGAATATGAATATCACAAATAGACGAACACTTTTCAGTCAGGTTTTGCTATAGAGAACCTTGTGTCCTTTTCTCCTCAATAATACGTTATTTAAAAATAAATTACATTTATAAATCATTACACTTATTGATTACATTATACATTTTTGTATGTTGTATGTGGAGGGATTCCGAAACTACTAACATTATACATTTTTCTTGGATGGCATTTTAAACATGTCTTCAAGTTAAAATTGTGTTTATAATCATTTTTTTAAGATGGAAAAACAAAAGTGTTTACTTGTTTCGTGAGCTATCAACATGGACTTGGAGAACACAAGGGTTGACTAAACTTAACTAATTCAAGTCTTTGTGAATATTACACTTGTAGTTCAAGGATAAACTTTCATAAAAAATAAGCGTTCGTAAATATTTTGTTCTTTCAGGTCTTGGGGTTTGAAGTGGACTCGATCAACTCTGTTCAGTTTTCTAACCACACAGGTAGGCTGAATTTGATTATGCAAGCATTTTGCTAATACATCTGTTGTCACAGCAAAACAATCTTGCATAAAGTATTTCTTCAGTTTGAGTAACTAGGCTTGTGTTGTTTAATTATTTAGTTATAAATGAAGGATTCTGTAAGCTTTTCTTTTTAACTGTAAAAGTAAAAAGCGAACTATGCTTGCACAAATCATCCTTTAAAGTGTTGAAGAAGCATTTATTTGTATTATTATGTAATATGCTTTGATGAGTGATTGCTGTATTGTGACATCATTAGTGTGCGCCTTTTTCCTCCTTATGACCTCATTATTGGCAGGGCCAGACAACTTTGTTTTAACCTGTTACAGAACAGAAGAAAAATGACATTGCATGATAGTGCTTATTGAAAAATTGCATATGTATCTGTACAGCTTTTTGCTGAAATGTTAAAGTGGATGTGCGATTTTTTCAGACCAATGTTTTTTATATCCCATTATATCAGCCATAAGTTAGCATTTTATAAGATGATTCCTGTTGAATTGTACAACAGGCAACAACATTGCTCCTTTTGTTTGAGCATCCTGCCATAGCAAGATTGGGTATTAGTACATGTTAACAATATGCAAAAGGTACAAACCTTAAAGTAAACGATGACGCAAGTTATTGTCTCCAACGTAAATCTCTTTTCTTGGACTACAACAAACACACAGATTGTAGGCAATAGTTTACTTCCTGGGATTGATGATGTAGACAAGACCGACATTATCATAATTCCTCCCACTTCAGACCTTTAGCATGTAAGTTAACTCCTGTTAGCATTGTTTTGTTGACTGAATCTTTCAAACATGATAAGGAGCGTCACATTTCCAGCTGATGTCAGAGGTATTCAGGCCAATCACAAAGTACAGATTAGCTGGCCAATCAGGGACCCAGCTCTTTTCAAATCAATGAGTTTTGTACAAAATCGGTGCGTTTCAGGAAGAGAGTATATCTGGAGCTACAAAAATGTACGTTATGTGAAAAAGAATATTTTTTTAACCGTAAACCACGTGAACACATTGTATTATACCAAATACACAAAATAACATTGTTTTTTTAGCAATGAAATGGGTGCTTTTTAAGTGTTTGTTAGGGATGCACTGAATGTTTGGCAACCGAAATTATCATGTTCGGCCAAAAACATTTTCGGTTTTCGGCCAAACAAGTGAAAAGACCGAATGCATTTTACCAAACATAGAGTCTTTGATGACGAGATCGAATGGCAACAGCACAGAGTGGGAGGCGTGCAAATGCAGAAAACATATTGGTGAACGCATTTTAAAGAGTAACTAAACCCCTGGTCAGAGCCTGACTCCACCCACTGCAATATTTGAAAAATGCAAGAAAAGTGGGCAGATCCCAACGGAGATAGAGGGGACGAACTAAGTGCGTGGTGAGCTTGAACCTGCTTACATCACGAGTAATTTCTTGGACCCAACATCCAATAGGAAAATTAAACTGCAGTAGCCACCGTTCAACCTGAAGAGGGCAGCACTCAGACGTTTTTACACCATATATTGTAGTATTGAAACACTTTATATCCAAATGTCAAAAAACTTACTAAAATCAATGAACAGCACTAATAAAGCATAATTCTTACAGATCATTAACTAAAAAAAGTTGGTTTAGGGTTTAGTTACTCTTTAAAGTCAGGATTCCCACTGGTACTAGAAATCCTTGAAAGTTTGTGAATCTGGGGGAAAAAATGCAAGGCCCTGGGAACTTTTTGAAAATATACATACATAGAATACAGGTCATTGAAAGAGCTTGAATCTATTTTATCCATATTATGCCTTGTATAGTGTAGGATAATATCATAAAAATTCTAGACTTTTTAAGCACACATGCTAAACTGTTCGCTTTAAATTATTATATCTTCTGTATGTGAATGTTGATTCTTAACAAAATGCTTTTTTGAATAGTTGTTATTGACAAATGAAGACGTCTCGGGTTACGTATGTAACTGTTGTTCCCTGAGAAGGGAACGAGACGCTGTGTCTCCCTTGCCGTACTTCCTGCGTTCCTGTAACGCTGTCTTTGGCAATATTTCAGATAGCGATATACTTCCTGTCTCTTGCGTCATCCTGCCTTTGTTGTTAAGCCTCACCATTGGTTGAATTTGATATACACATTCAGACACACTTACCCCTGGAGGCATCCCCAAAGTGTCACCGCAGTGACGCAGCGTGAGTTCCCTCCAAAGGGAACTGTAACACTGTATCTTTAAAGGTATCTCGATGTAACCTTACTCTCACTTGACATTTAGTCCTTGAATTTGAGGGTATTGGACCTGGAAAGTCCTTGAAAGGTCCTTGAGTTTGAAGTTAAAGGGATAGTTCGGCCAAAAACGATATTAAACCCATGATTTACTCACCCCCAAGCTGTCAGAGTTGCATATGTCCATCGTTTTTCAGATAAACACATTTTCGGATATTTTAGAAAATATTTTAGATCTTTCTGTTGATTAAATGTAATGTTACGGGGTCCACCCATAGTCCACGACCTTAAAGTCCAAAAAACGTGCGTCCATCCTTCACAAATTAAATCCAAACGGCTCCAGGATGATAAACAAAGGTCTTCTGAGGGTAATCAGTGCGGTGTTGTTGTAGAAATATCCATATTTAAAACTTTATTAACGTAAATAAATACCTTCCGGTAGCGCCGCCATCTTAGTCGCGTCCGCATTCAGGATGAGAGCTTACGCAGCCTACGGAGGCTACTCTGCTGCTGCTCTGTGCCCCCGCCCTCCGAATTTGTCATACGTCACTAAGAAAAGTGCGTACACTACGCTAATACTCTCTCATGAATACAGAGGAGTCTAAGATGGCGGCGCTACCGGAAGGTAGTTAATTACGTAAATAAAATTTTAAATATGAATATTTCTACAACAACACCGTACGGATTACCCTCAGAAGACCTTTGTTTATCATCCTGGAGCCGTTTGGATTTAATTTGTGAAGGATGGATGCACTTTTTTTGGACTTGAAGGTCGTGGACTATGGCTGGACCCCGTAACGTTACATTTATTCAACTGAAAGATCTAAAATATCCGAAAATGTGTTTGTCTGAAAAATGATGGACATATGCAACTTGGACAGCTTGGGGGTGAGTAAATCATGGGTTTAATATCGTTTTTGGCCGAACTATCCCTTTAACTAAGGTGTGGGAACTCTGTAAAATGTCAGATTAATACGCGAAAGCATACAGCAGTACAAATTTAATTTATCATTTAAAATCAAGACATTCTAAACAGCATGAAGCGTATGAGAAAGACACTGTGGCGGCGATCCTATTTGTCTGCTGAATGCACAAGCATGGAGAACGAGAATGGCCCTATAATTATGGCTGAAATGTAAAAAAAAATAATTGTTGAATATTGTTAAATAAATATACCGGTAGTATAAGGGACATTCTGAAAAATTGCAAAATAATTAGGAATTTAAAAATTTTTGGTTGTTCGGTATTCAGCCTTTGGATACTGTTTTATTTTCAGTAGTCTAAACAATACGTTATATGTGGCACAACCTTCTCTTGGATGTTGACCTGTGACTGGCCTCCTGCTCTGCTCCGTTGCTTTCTTCTCCTTGGGGTCTTAATGTCTTTAGCCACTGGAGTTAGTTTTATCATTTTAAACCCATAGTGAAACCAGACTTGGACACTTTAACATGAATTTATATCTTTAAAGCAGCCATTGTCACCATAGCTAATGGTGTACCACAGGTATGATTGCTTTCCTATTTACATACATGTGAGATAAACAATTGCTGTGTCCCATTTCGAAGGCTGGATCCATTCCTTTGGAACCTGGAGAAAGAAGGACACATTCTGAGGTCGCATTTGAAGCAGCCTTCAAAATAGTTCGGCCTTCCTATCCTTCAGTCGCGCTGTTGTGATGCAAACTGTGTTAAAATGCAGCTTTCGGAGATTGCAGCCTTCGAATTAGGACACAGCTAATAACCTCAATGAAATCAGTACCGTCAGTTCTATTCATTACCGTATTGTCCCGAATGTTGCCTATTAATATTTTATTAACTTTAGAAATCTGCCTTACTATAAACGACTGTAGTTTATCAGGTTGCACCATATCCAGGTGAACTTGGTTATGTGTATTTGACGCCACCTATAGCATTTTTGTGGGTGTACAGTTTGATTGAAATGTAATCATGTCTAAAACTCGAATAAAAGACAACATTTGTTTATTGAGAGGCATTTGCATGAAAAATATTACGTTGTATATTCAACAATATGGTATTTAATGGTATGCATTGACCTAATGCTATATGTTTCGCCATATCTCGACTCGCTTTAAATAGTGATTTCTTTAATCCGGAAATGTTATTGTGAAAAATGTTGCTTTATGTTGTTTTTTCATTTGGGTTGTCAGTGGTCACCAGTCAACAAACTAGTTCTAAGTATATGCAAATAATTTTTTGGTAAGTCTCAAAGGCCCATAGTATATTGGCTGCCTTACATGATAGAGACACAACTAAATATGTGATTTGGAGTAACCATTGTCACGGCCGGCTTGCAAACACTGACAAAGGAGACAACACGTTGGGTAAGGGTCAAAAAGGAGTAACATTTATATAATATATAATATAATACTTAAGCAAACGGGAAACGAGATGACACAGGAAGCGAGGGGAGCGAGCAACATCATTCTGACGGGAACTGCTTAAATTTGCTGGCGTCAGCTCCAACACAGGTGTAAGTCCTCAGAAATTATGACATTACTTGCCCTAACACCATCCTGCGAAACAAGCAAAAAGGAAAACCAAACAAACAACAATATGGGTTCAATATCATACCCTGAAGAAGGCTATCTGTGCCGCTACGCGTGGGTTACTGCCCTGTTATATGTTTTTAATGTTATAGCCATATTTAAATAAAGGCTTTTTACCTTTTGATATATGAAGAGTGCCTTGGATTCCCCTTTTTTTCACGTTTTGTATACCCTACACCAAAGAGCACCTAACTAATTTTTCCCAAACAAAAAATTTTTGGATTTTTTCTGATTTCAACAATATGGGTTCATTTAGGGTGACCATATGTGCCATTCTTCCCGGACGCGTCCTGGCCGGGATTTCGGGTGCGTCTTCCGGAAGTCGTATTTGTTGACCGCATACGTCATAGAGGATTATTATTATTATTACAGAAAAGCAACCGTTACATTTTAAGGTAAGAATGAAACTACGATTGTATGGCGTATCCAGTCAACAATACGACTTCCGGAAGACGCACCGAAAGGCTGGCCAGGACGCGTCTGTGAAGAATGGCACGTACGGTCACCCTAGTAGAGTGTGTCCCAGTGACCATAGAAGTCTGCTAACTAGGGATGATCATATTGACCAGTTAACTGTTAACCGAAGGCAAGAATTTATGAGCGTTTAATACTATCAGTTAAAAGAAAAAAAATTACAGAATAAAAATATTATTCGGTGCATGTTGACACGTGCCTAGAGACATTTCGCCACCTAAACAATGCAATATACGCTAAATAAACAGTGCAATAGTACATTAGTACAAAGAAATATCACTTTTGATTTCATTGGGACTTTAAATGCATTCATATGATAAAAATTCTGATCCTTGCTATATTTAGTATGGATTTCTTGCCGAAAACACACCAGATGTTATCACATCCTACTATCATTTTGTCTTTTCATCACTTTTTCATTATTCTGCACCCTATTAGTGAACTACAGCCACTTTCTGTCTATTGAAATGCCAGGAACTGTAATCTCTCTGTGATTTTTACAGGTGCATGTGTTAGCATAGTGAAACATAAATGGGTGCCGCAAGGCTTTATGGGTAGAAACATTTATGCAATCGCAGCGGTTCGCATGCGTGGTTTTCGAATGCTTCCCATGATCGTGATTGGGTGTGAAATAGAGGATCTGCATGATGTGTGTGGGCACAGGGATTTGGATTAGAGGTTCGTGATTCGTGTGGTGTTTCCAGCAGAGATGCAGACAGCAGAAAACGATGACGACAGACACCGGCCTTATCGCAAAACACACACATGCACGCACAAACACACGGACCACGACGACAATGATGCGTCTTTCATCCATCGCCTCAGGCTTTCCTCTGTCCTGTTTCTTAGCAACAAGAAACAAACCATGTGACCGACTCCGTGACTCACCTGAATTGTGACTTCACGGCTTGCTCAGCAACAGCAAAAGCCTTTGACGAAACAGAATGGGGTTTGGTCCACCACCCGTATACTGTGTCTGGGTCTTTTCTAAGATTTCTATGCGTACCCCACATATCCTGTCAGTATTGTACACTGCATATCTGTTTGCTGCTGCTGTGTATGTTTGACCTTTGACCTGTCATTATTTAGGTTACTCTCACTGGAAGGGGCAGGTGCTGACAGCGGACGAGCTTCACGTCTTGTATGAAGGGATCAAACTGAATAACGTCAACCACTATGACTACGTACTCACAGGTGAGCACCAAACACCTATCGCACTCTTTAGTCATTTGTTGAGGTCTTCGGTTTCTTTATTAAAAAAAAAAATATTTTTTACGTTTGTCATAGTTCTTTAGAGAAATGTTAATTTGCCTTTACTTGGGTTTGTCTTGTAATGAAATATGCATAGATGAATTGAAGTCATTTGGATTACTCTGATGATGGATGGGATGTGCTTTTGGAGCTTTGAAATGTTAACCACCTTGTAAGAAGGTAACATGAGAGCATTTTAACTCTTTCACCGCCAGCGTTTTTAAAAAAAGTTGCCAGCCAGCCCTAGCGTTTTTCATGATTTTCACCAAAGTTTAATGCCTTCCAGAAAATGTTCTTCTTATAATATAACATACAATATACCAAATGAAAGAACAGACCCTCTGCTTTCAAAAAAAAAAAAAAACGTTTCATCCTACCTTCAGTGGTTCTTTTGTAATCAGCTTTTGAATATGGGTAGGTTTCTGCAAAATCACCACATTTTGAGCAAAAAGCAGAGATAATTCCATTATTGTGACGGACTTTTCCTAGAGATCCCAGTCAGAGCGATCTTTAAAACAGACACGGACATGCAGCCGCTTGCCATAGGGCAATACTTCCGAGTTTAAAAAGTTGCGGAAGGATAATAGCGGTATTGCGGAAAGACGGAAAATCTCGTCATTGGCGGGAAAGCGTTTTCTCTTAATTGACGAGATATCTCGTCAATGGCGGTGAAAGAGTTAATATTAAAGGGGTCATATCATGAAAATCTGACTTTTTCCATGTTTCAGTGCTATAATTTGGTCCCCAGTGCTTCTATCAACCTAGAAAATGTAAAAAACGATCAACCCAGTAACTTAGTTTTGGTAAACCATTCTCTGCAAGCACTTGAAAAAATAGGTCATTGGAATTTGGCTCCCCTTGTGATGTCAGAAGGGGATAATACGCCCCTTAATCTGCACTATCCAACCACGGCACTGCTATTTAGTGCAGAGATCAGCTCATTTGCATTTAAAGGACACACCCAAAAACGGCACATTTTTGCTCACACCTACAAAGTGACTTTAAAAGATTTTAACATGCTATAATAAATTATCTATATGGTATTTTGCGTTAAAACTTCACATACGTACTCTAGGGACACTAAATATTTATCTTAAAAAAGTCTTGTAAAATGCCCCCTTTAATGTAAATCTTGGCTTTGAAAGAAACATTTGAATTTGACAGGAGCTGACAAAAACTTCAATGCACCCCGTCCCATGCTGTTTGTGCTATGGAGGAAGTGAATGGTACCCAAATTCGTGTGGCTTGTCGATGCAGAGTTACGCTTTTACGTTTCTTTGCAATCGGTCTTGAGATTTTCCATGAAACCGTTTGACATTGATGAAATGTGTTGGTTGTTTTAATGTGAGACAATGGACAAACTAGGTCATGTTCGGGAGCCCCAAGGGATCTGAATATAGTAAAAATATGGAAATGGGCTCTTTTGACTTGGAATAGGCGATGGAAATCAGCTTCATCATTGTGGCAGTGTTTTTGCACACACAAGTGTAGTACTTGAGAACAAGTTTTAGTCATTTTACTTAAACGGATAGTTCACACAAAAATGAAAACAGATCTGGGGGACCACTGACTTCCATAGTATAATTTTTTTCCTCTGTGAAAGTCAATGGTGCCCCAGATCTGCTTGGTTATTACAAACTTTTTTCAAAAATCTTTCTTTGTGTTCAGTGACGTGTTAACAAGTTTGGAACAACTTGAGAGTAAGTAAATGATGAACGAATTTTCATTTTTGTGTGTATTATCCCTTTAAGAGGCCCTTTATCAAATACAACCACAATTACAACAATAGATTTAAATTAAATCACCAAATTGGTTTACAAAACCCAGTCCTATTGTGTAGTCAAAGAATGAGGGAAAAGAGATGTCTCTCTCTTTCTCTCCCTCTCTCTCTTCTGACACTTCTAACTAGCACCGAGGGAACGTAGAGGACATGTGGTCATAGAGTTGCAGGTCTGGCACAAGCACAGCCGACAGAGACGTTTTGCTTCATTGAGTGTGTTAGCAAGCGAGAAGTCTCTTGTGCATGAACTCGCCTTTATCGTCACCTTGAGAGAGCAGCAGAGAACAGAATGGATGAAGGAAAAATAAGAAGATAGGAGAACTAGAGAGCCAAGATTTCACATTGCTCTCCAGATACAATCTCAGCCCAAAAACTAAAGTCTGCGTCTCCAGAATTAAAAGGGATAGTTCACCCAAAAATGCTCAGTACAAACCTGTGTACGCTTCGTTGTTATGCTGAACACATAGGATGATATTTTGAGCAATTTTTGTAACCAAACCATTTCTGAGCACCACTGACTTCCATATTATGTTTCTTTCCTAGTCAATGGTGCTCCTGTTTCCTGCTTGATTTAAAATATCTTCTTTTTTGTTAAGCAAAACACAGAAATTTATTCAGGTTTGTAACAACATGAGGGTAAGTAAATTATGACCGAATTTTTATTTTTGGGTGAACTATCCCTTTAAGCTTTAACTCCTAAAAGGTATTCTGACCCAATGATTTATTATGAAATATTCATTATAAACAAATCGCCCATTTGTTGGAACAACTTGCATATAAAAATGATTGATATAAAAGGCAAGAGGGTTTATTTGAGCGTTGTGTCTTGGAGTAGGGTTAGGAGACACCAGTAGAAAATTAAATTAGCTTAGTGTTTAACTCTTTCCCCATCAGCGTTTAAAAAAAATGCCAATTAGTGCCAGCCAAAGTTTATTGCCTTTTTAGAAAATTTTATTTTTTAAAAGCTTTTGGGTAACCAGTCAGTCAGTGGCTGTGGGCGGGGCTTAATCAGTGTGATGTCACATTATCAGGAGAATCAGAACCGTATGTCTAATGAGCCTGCTTTGGTTTAATGGGGATGGAAAAAGGGATTTTTTTTCATTGTAGACTCCACAAACTGCCAACACGCATTTATTATATATATACGCAAATAAGTGCCCTTTAAAATAACAAACTTGCACATTTTGGTTCGTTTATTTAGTTCTGGGGAGTTAAATTTAAGTTATGTTCTTTACTGTGATATATTATATTTATGACTACTGAAGGAAAGTATTTTCTATATTGTTCTGGCATGTGGTGCCTTTAAATGTCACTGCTGTAGAGTAGATGAATCTCACTGACATTTAATTTAGCTCAACATTCAACTAGAGCCATGTGTTACAATCTTGAAATGAATCAGGGATGGATGGATGGATGGATGGATGTGCTACTTATTGTGATGTTGTGTTGAATTGTTTCTCTATTGCTGTAGGTTACATGAGAGATACATCATTCCTGGAGATGGTGGTTGATATTGTACAGGAGCTGAAGAGAGCCAATCCTAATCTTGTATATGGTGAGTTTCTCTCTGTGTGTTGAGACACATGACAGGAATTGGTGTGTATATTTGATAAAATATAATGAAATAAATATGCAAATATGTAGAATAACATAGCAATAGCAAAGTAAATATTAAACATTACCCCAAGATTTACTCACCCTCAAGCAATCTGAGATACAAATGTCCATCATCTTTTAGACGAACAAATTTGGAGTTATTTTTGTGAAGCGATCTGAAAAAAAACATCACATGGTGAAATTTAAAGGGATAGTTCAGCCACAAATGATATTAAACCCCACCAAGCTGTCCGAGTTGCATATGTCCATCGTTTTTTAGACAAACACATTTTCGGATATTTTATCAAATGTTTTAGATCTTTCAGTTGATTAAATGTAATGTTACAAACCGGTAACTCTCTCGATAAATGCACAATCAACATCAGTCATTTTGCAAACAGACAACCGCATAGCACTTGCCCCTCCCACAATAAGTGGAGTTTGCCTCTGACGCGAGTGAAATGCTTGCTTTTTCCGCGCGTCTACTCCGCTCTACACGCGCGAATGCATCCAAATTGTTCAAGCGGCAAACCACGTGCGGTAGACGCGATTTTGACGCCCAAAACGCGTTTGGTGTAAACTCAGCATAAGGAATGAATGGGGCTAAGCTAAATGCTAACACATTCATGACACGCTGTACAAAGATTCATTGCATGCATTGAAAAAAGATAGGTATGTATTTATTTGTCTAAGTTAAGGTAAGAACTTAGTCAAATATTGAAAAACAGTGCTGTTTTCCTTTAAAGTTTAAAATATGGATATTTTTCTCACAAAATCGCATTGATGACCCGCAGAAGACCCTTATTATATCATTGGTCCGTGTGGATTACCTTTGTGAAGAATGAATGCACTTTTTTGGGGTTTAAAGTCAGAAGTTGTTCCCTGATCCCTGTTTTCTATTATGATGGACATATGTATCTCGGATTGCTTGAGGGGGAGTTAATCATGGGGTAATTTTGATATTTGGCTGACCTCCTAGTTAAACATAACTTGCTTTTCTCCTGTTTCTCAGTTTGTGACCCTGTCCTGGGTGACCATGGTTCAATGGTAAGCTTTTTTGTTCTCTGCGTACTTACCAGATACTTTTTGCTTCCTTTGTATATCTACTTCAGAATTTGCATCACGATGTGTTGAATTTGTTAATTTGACCGCAGATTTGTTTCTTTGCAGTATGTCCCAGAAAATCTGCATCCAGTCTACAAGAATAAAGTGGTACCGGTGGCCGATATCATCACACCGAACCAGTTTGAAGCTGAGTGAGTAGAATTCATCCACTCAGCAGCTTTGCTTGTTTTTGATGGAAAAGGCGAATCTCTTCACCCCTTTACTGTACTTTGTGAATGAAAAGTGGTGGTTTAGTGACCTCTGGTGGCCACTGCTAGCATAACAAACATTATCACTGATCAACTCATCTGACTTTGAAATTCTGCATTACAGGCTGTTGACAGGGAAGAATATTAGCACAGAGAAAGATGCTGTTGAGGTGAGTTTAAGTACACACACCTTTCCTTGAAGTGCTTGAAAGATTGTGAATTTGGAGAAAAACATTCAAGGCCCTGGGAAGTTTTTGAAAATATACATACATAGATACAGGTCATTGAAAGCGCTTGAATCTATTTTATGCAAGAAGTTTTCTGAAAAAAAATCCATATTATTCCCTGTGTAGTGTAGGATAATATCATAAAATTCTAGACTTTTTAAGCACACGTGCTAAACTGTTCGCTTTAAATGCTTATATCTTCTGTATGCGAATGTTGATTCGTACCAAAATGCTTTTTTGCATAGTTGTGTTTGACACATGAAAACGTCTCGGGTTACGTATGTAACTGTTCTTCCCTGAGAAGGGAACGAGACGCTGTGTCTCCCTTGCCATACTTCCTGCGTCCCTGTAATGCCGTCTTTGGCAATATTTCAGATACCGATATACTTCCTGGCTCCCGCGTCACCCTGTCTTTGTCGTTAAGCCTCACCATTGGTTGAATTTGATATACACATTCAGACACACTTGCCCCCGGAGGCGTCCCCAAAGTGTCACCGCAGTGATGCAGCGCGAGTTCCCTCAAAAGGGAACTGTAACACTGTATCTTTATAGGTTACACAATGTAACCTTGCTCTCACTCAAAATGTGTCCCCACATTTAGTCCTTGAATTTGAGGGGGATTTGCACCTGAAAAGTCCTTAAATTTGAGAACCCTGTGAGTCAAGCATCAGTATATAAAGCCCAACCATTGTCAGTACATAATGTTTGTGTGTCCAGGTGATGGATCTGCTTCATAAGATGGGTCCAGACACCGTGGTCATCACCAGCTCAGATCTGCCTGCTCGTCAAGGAGACCGATTTCTGGTTTCTTTTGGCAGTCAACGCATTTGTAAGTACATGTGTGAGTGAATTTTTAACAACTAGTTCAACGCACAGGGTCGTTTTAACTAAAGCTGTCACTAATACTGCACTGTGTTTTGTAGAATGTGAATAGATAACTGCTTTTGTGTATATCTGGCAGTGATGCCAGATGGCACGAGGAAGACCCAGCGGGTCCGAATAGAGGTGCCAAAAGTAGACGCGGTGTTTGTGGGCACCGGTGATCTATTTGCTGCTATGCTCCTTGCCTGGACCCACCATTACCCAACGGACCTGAAGGTGCACCGTCTTGCATCATTATAATGTCATTATGCAGCCCTGCCATGCATGCCTTATAATTGCATTTTAATGAGCGTATATTGAACATCGTCTCTTTGTTATATTTTCTGTCTTTCTCAGATGGCTTGTGAAAAGACTTTCTCGGTTATGCACCATGTCATTAAGAGGACTATCTCATATGCTTTCGGTAACGCATTCGTATTGACTCGATTACAATCATAGTAGTGTCACCAATGACATTGTATATATAAATATCTCTCGTTCCTGTGCTCTCAGAGATGGCAGGCCCCGGTAGAAGACCCAGCCCGGCCCAGCTGGAGTTACGCATGGTCCAGAGCAAAGCCGACATAGAAGATCCAGCCATAGTCATGGAAGCCACTGTACTATAGAGTCGCCAAACAGCTCCAACATCTCATCCACACATCATCACCCTCCGCTCACAACTGCACAACCGCAGATGTTGTACATTTTGATATGTAATGTGACATTGCCTTAGAATCTCAGCCAGAGTACGACAGATCCATTTCGTGAGATTCAGCAGGGTACGGCCAATCAAACGCAAGGGAGGGGGGCAAGTCGTGTTTTTCATCCCCTCTCTCTCTCTTTTCCTGTTTTTCTCTCAAAGCTCCTTGAAGAACTCCGGTTCGTCCTGCACATTAAGCCCAGACTCCTGACCAGGTCAGTTATGTACCTAAACTGCCAGTGATCTAGTGAGGACCAGTTTTGCAAATTAAATGACGTCAGTGTGGGTTTGACGCTGTGTTGTTATATGGGGAGGGAGGAGTCAAGACCAATATGGTTAAATCTTAAGGAAAGTCTGGGTCTTAATTCATCCCAAAATGTAAAGTATAGGAAATTATTATTAGTAGTAGTAGTTACGTTTTTTTTTTTTTAAGTAAATGCAAATTGCATTTTAAATAAGTATTTATTATGGTAGTTTTTGTTGTTACTGAAATTGATATATTATATTATATTATATTATATTGCGAAAAATAATACAGTATTAACTCTTTCCCTGCCAGAGTTTTTTTTTTTAAAAGATGCCAGCCAGCACCAGCCTAGAGTTTTTGTTTTGTTTTCAATAAAAATATTCTTATATCAAGATGTATTTTCTTGATGAGCAAAATGACCTAAGAAAATATGTCTAGTTTTTATATAAAAATATAAAATTTAAGTTAATTTGTGTTTAAAACAAGTAAAAAAAAATTGCCAATGGCTTGATAAATTTTTTTCTTGAATTAAGTGTTTAAGAAAAAAAAATATTTATTTAAAAAAAATTCTTACCCCCGTTGGCAGATTTATTTGCTTTTTTAAGCACAAATTTACTTAAATTTGATATTTTTCTACTCTTAAAACTAGATTATTCTTAGGTCATTTTGTTTGCTCATCAAGAAAATGCATCTTAATTTATGAATGTTTAGATATTTCTATTGAAAACAAGACAAAAACACTAAGTAAGAAAGTCATTTTTGCAGTGTACTCTGCAAAAAAATAATTTTCAAGAAAAAAATTCTTAGTATTTTTGTCTTGTTTTCAGTAAAAATATTAAAAAATTCTTTAAGATGCTTTTTCTTGATGACCAAAACAACCCAAGAAAATAAGTCTAGTTTTAAGACAAAAAAAATATCAAATTTAAATGATTTTGTGCATAAAACAAGCAAAAAAAATCTGCCAATGGGGTAAGCAAAAAAAATCTTGAACATTTTTCTTAAACAATACATTTAAGAAAAATGGCTTGTTTTATGCACAAAATCACTTAAATTTGATATTTTTGGTTTAAAAAAATTGACTCACTTTCTTGGGTCGTTTTGCTCATCAAGAAAAAGCATCTTCATTTAATATTTTTTTTTATATATTTACTGAAAACAAGACAAAAATATTAAGAAATTTTTTTCTTAAATCATTTTTTGCAGTGTACTGTACAATATGAACAGACCCTCTGCTTTAAAACAACAAAAAAGTTTCATCCTAGCTATCTTCATTTTTTTTATCAACTTTTTCAATATTGGTAGGTTTTTTCAAAGATTTCACAATTTGGGCAAAAAGGTGAAATAAATACATTTTGTAAAGGACTATTTTTTTTAAATCAGATTCAGACGATCATCAAAACATACACTAAGTTTTTACTCTTTTTAAATCTATGGATACTTCAGTGTTTTATAAGTTGGGTAAGTGGATAAAAGCGGAAATATGGTTTGCCGTAAAAACTCATCTTTGGCAGGGAAGCGTTTTTTCTTAATTGACGAGATAACTCGTCATTGGCTGGGAAAGAGTTAAAGTTTTCCATTATGCAATACTTTCCTTTTGGGGTGAAATTTGAACTTGACATTTCTAAGTGATTCTCATACCTACCTTGAAAGGACATTTTGTGGCCAAACTCAAAAATAACAAGTTCAATAAGTCCAACTTGTGTCTATTAATCTGCGTATTGTATTGTTCGTTTTTGTGAATATTTTCCCTAAAAAGGAGATTTTAATGAAAAGATGCGCTGCTGTATTTTGTGACTAATGTTTTTGGTGATGAAAAGATGTGTTGTAATAATTTTGGCCTTGCTCATGTTTAGGATTTTATTTTATTTTTAATTTATATGATTTTATATATATATATATATATACTAATGCGGAGCCTATGACATTTCACAATGTCATTTTTATTCATCTTATGTAACTAATATTGTCATTTTCTTTAATCGATTGTATTTGCATTGATAATCTATTTGTTTGTACAGGCAGAAGGAACTTGAAAGTAGTTTTAACTTTTTATTTGACAGTATTTTCATATCGTAAAGGAAAAGACTTGAGAACATCTTACAAATGCCTTGACAGAAGTGACTCTGTGTTTGTGCTAGTTGGTGACCAGCACCAGGTTCTCTCTCACTGTAGAAAGCACTTCATGGTTAAAATACTTCGAAAGAAAATAAATGAAAGTTAAGGTATATATTTAATCAGACTTCTTCTTCTTTTTTTTTTTTTTTAGAAAGTTTTCACTTTCTGCTGTATATTTGTCTATGTCTGATCTAGCTTACTTGTGGATTTTTTTACTGTTGTATTACCATTTTATTTTTGTTCATGTTCGTGTCACACAAAACTGATGCTTTTTTAAGATAGGCACATTACTTTATTCAAACAGTTTATTCTGTTTTTTTTTTTATTTCCATAATTATTCTTAGTGATTCCCCACACAAATTAAATGTTTTTCACATGTCATCAAGTGGGTTTCACATGGGATTTAGATGATAACGTTCTAACACCAGATGCAAAAAAAGTCGTTCTGGTTTACTCATTCTGGATCAAACTATATTTCACATTTCATTTTATATTCGGTTTCACTCCTTCTGAATCACTAATGAATCATTCATTCGGGTTCACTCTTTCAGATTTACTTATTTTGATTGATTAATTGTATTCACTCAATCGGATTCACTCATTCTGAATCACTCATTCGGAATCACTCAATTGGATTCCCTCATCTCAATACATTTCCTCTTCTTTATTTATTATTTAAGATATTATTTTGGTTTATGTGTGAAATAAGACTCACCCGTGGCAGTTCACATTCAGGTTTTCTCTTTCAGATTTATGTTCAGGTTTACTTATTCTGAATCAAACTATATTTCTCATTTCATTTTATATTCGGATTCACTCCTTCTGAATCACTAATGAATCATTCATTCGGGTTCACTCTTTCAGATTTACTTATTTTGATTGATTAATTTTATTCACTCAATCGGATTCACTCATTCTGAATCACTCATTCGGAATCACTC
Organism: Paramisgurnus dabryanus; assembly: GCF_030506205.2. Classification (NCBI taxonomy): domain Eukaryota; kingdom Metazoa; phylum Chordata; class Actinopteri; order Cypriniformes; family Cobitidae; genus Paramisgurnus; species Paramisgurnus dabryanus. The sequence goes on from NC_133340.1 coordinate 2,651,728, forward strand.
AATTAGATTCCCTCATCTCAATACATTTCGTCTTCTTTATTTATCATTTAAGATATTATTTTGGTTTTGGTGTGAAATAAGACTCGCCTGTGGCTGTTCGCATTCAGGTTTTCTCTTTCAGATTTATGTTCAGGTTTACTCATTCTGAATTAAACTATTATTCACATTTAGGTTTATATTCAGCTTTACTCAATCGGATTAACTTCTTCTGAATCATTCGGATTCACTCATTCAGATTCACTTATTCTGCATTCCTCATTCTGATTCACTCATATTGAATCAGTTTTTCGATTTACTCATTTTGATTAATTAATTTTATTTACTCAATCGGTTACACTTATTCAGATTTACTTATTCTGATTCACTAATTCTGATTCACTTATTTTGATTAATTTTATTCACTCATTTGGAATCACTCAATCAGATTCATTCAGTCGGATTTACTCATTCTGATTAATTCAATCGGATTCTCTCAATCGGATTCACACTTCTCAAATATTTTATTCTTTCATACTATTTTTTGGCAAAACAAAAATGATGGCCATGTGCAGGACTAATCGGGGGTCAGCAGCATTGCTCTGAGGGGCACATGCTTCTGCATTTCATTAGTTATTTAGCTGTCGAAACTCTTGCGTGTATTTGTACATTGTTAGTGTGTGTACGTGTGTGTGTGTGTGTGTGAATGAAGGACACTTCTGTCGTGAGTGTGAGAGTATTTGTGTTATATTCGAAAAAAATATGAGGGTGTAACGTTACACACTGGGGAAGTTGAATAAAATAAGGCAAGCCAAGTAAAGAGCTCGTCTTCGAGAATGTTGACAATGAACTGGCATACGGTTAATTATGACATCACTGTACTTGACTGAACTGTACTGGAACCATTTGGTTTGTGGTACTGGACAAAGTGCCACTGATGCTAGATTGGTACAAAACGGCCATTTCTGCCCGCAGATGCCTTGGTGAGCGGTTGGCAGCTAAACTTGATTCTGCCCGGATGAGCATGTTAACTTGTGTATTAAAAAAAGATGTCAATAACATGCTTGCTATGAGGGCACGCTTGATGTGTTTAAAAGTCGAGTAGCTATTGTAAGAACATAACGGTAGTAATGTAGCTCTAGAAAAGTGTTTGTAGCTTTTTCTTGGTAAGACGAGGGTGGCTTGACACGACGGACACAAAGCAGAATTCAAAGATGCATCTCGCTCTCTTAGTGGGCAGCCAAATATTTTGACTGTTATCACAGTGATGTCTACTGCATTCCCTGAGGGAAGTAAGAAATTTTGGGGTGAACTACATTTTTGTTTGTTCTGTATACATAATGTATGTAAAATGTATATTGGTCTGTGGAAATTGTGTGTCGTCTATTGTAAGACTGTGGATCAAAATTGACCAAATGATGATCAGCTCCTTCTAGTGGATGGGAGCTTGTATCATCTGAGTAACCCATCCACCTACCATTACTTAAACCATGACCAAACCATCATATAGACGTGATATTTATATAGACGTTTAGTTCTTTTTAAGTATTATTTTAGTGGAGCACAGATTGAGGTACAATACATAATGGCTTCTGAGGGGATGGCCTTGTTTTTATCATGTAGAGGGAAATAGAAAAACTATGGACTAGAAGTTTAACAAATGATTCATTGTGTCTTGGTCTCTTAGTGTGAAATCACCATCATTAAAATGAGTGTTTAAATCACTGTGCTTGCTGTAATGTACTATTTTTTTAACAGTACGCCTTATAGAAGATTCAATGGCAAGAGTACAGGAGATACTTGTCCTCCTTACAGAAGACCAGATAGCCACAATTATACATTTTAGTGACATCATAATGGGAATGGTGACATGTTGCCAGATGCATCATTTCTATTCTTCTGTAAATATGTCTGTTCTAATAGTGACATGTTAGTGATTCACAATTCAGTTCCCTCTTTGTTGACATGGTTGTTATCAGAAACGCTTTTGTTTGTTTGTTTATTTTTTAGTTTGTTCTGAATGGGGTCAGAAAAGACAATAAAAATAAATGTTTGGTAAAGTTTTTAGTGCTTTGATTTCATATTCTGAATATTTTATAATATTTAACAATAAAGATTGTAGTGTACAAATTCACATTTATATATATATATGTATGTTATAATGCAATAAAGAATATTATCTATTACACTGTAAAAAATGATTTGTTGACCCAACTTGACTTGGTCAAGTCATCTTATTGCATTGACCCAGTTAAGTTTAGCCAACATTAGGAGTAAAGTTAACTCAACTTATATGTATTTGTTGAAATAACTTGCAGTAAATTGGGCCAACGTACCATATCAATTAATAAGCAATTAGATTTTTTTGTTAAGTAAACTTAAAAACATATTGGTTTAACTTAATTTTTCATGTTTTCACAACCATTAACAAAGTCTAATTGACATAAAATAGTGAGTTTTCCCTCAACATCACAACTTAACTTTTTGAGTTTATTAGACTTCATTGTTTTCTTTGACAAGAAGTTCTAGATATCTGCCTGAAACCAGATTTTTTTAAATGAAATCAACACAACTGCAAAATTGAAACTCTCAGCATTTATTTTTCCTTGCAAAGATATGAAAACATTACACGAAAAATACTCACATATATTCAGCTCACATAAGCACATGCAAACTTCTTTATGCACAGACCCATTCTTAGAGAATAGTATCAGATATTTTCATTGCAGGAACAACTGTACATGAAGAATTCACTATAAGCTGTGTTTAACAACTTCAAATAAAAGTCTTCAATTCCTAATCAAATGTCAGACATGACAAGGAAAGAGAAGCAGGACAAGGTAACAAGAACACAGTCTGTTTAAAAAAATTCTATAATACCAATGTTAAAATATACACCTCACAAAAACACGTGCAAACTTCTCTATGCACTAGGGCTGCACAATAAATCGCATGTGATTGTCACGCGCATCTTGTAAGTAATGCCGGTTCCTTGATTAGTAGTAAATCACCATCCGCTGCTTTCAGATGGAGCGGCATTTACTACACAGAGCTGTAGTTCACTGACATTTGGGGCAATTTCGCATTTATTATCGCGAACGTATCGCCTGCGATATGGCCCAGATTGTCAGTGAACTACGGCTCTGTGTAGTAAATGCCGCTCCATCTGAAAGAAGCTGATGGCGATTTACTACTAATCCAGGAACTGACGAGATGTGTGTGGTATCGCATGCGATTTATCGTGCAGCCCTACTATGCACAGAACCATTTAAGAGCCAAAATAGTACAAATAACTCCTTGTCATTATCAGATATTTTCCTAACAGCTTATAGTGAATTATTCATGTACAGTTGTTCCTGTGTTTAACAACTTCAAATAAAACAGTGTCTTTAATTCCCAATCAAATGACAAACATGACAAGGAAAGAGGAAGCAGAACAAGGTAACAAGTAAACAGTCTGTTTAAAAAATTTTTAAGAATACCAATGTTACACTTAAAGCGATACACCATCGTTTTGTCATATTAAACTATGTTATTACTTTAACTTTAAGAAAAGTCAATACATACCTCTATCATCTTAGTGCGTGCACTTAAGAACTGTGGCGTGTGGCGACACTTTGATAGCACTTAGCTTAGCCCAGTTCATTCAATGGTACCAAACAGAGATAAAGTTAGAAATGACCAAACACATTGTTTTCCCTATTTAACACGAGAACTTATACGATTAAATATGGTGGCACAAAATAAAACATGGTGCTTTTAAAAGCAGGTTAAAAAGGGTAACTATATTGTATGGTGGAATAGCACTTTTGGGAGTACTTCGACTAGCCTGAAAAATCTGCTCCCCTTCTCCCTCTCATAATGATTATAGTTACCCTTTTAAACCCACTTTTAAAAGCGCCACATTTTATTTTGTTCCACCATATTTGATCGTATATCTACTCGTATTAAATAGGGAAAACGTTGATGTGCTTGATCATTTCTAACTTTATCTCTGTTTGGTACCATTGAATGAACTGGGCTAAGCTAAATTCTATCAAAGTGTCACCACACGCCACAGTTCTTAAGTGCATGCACTAAGATGATAGAGGTATGTATTGACTCTTCTTAGTTAAAAGGATAGTTCACTTTGAAATAAAATTTTGATATGTTTTAGCTTACCTCAGGGGCATCCAAGATGTAGGTGTCTTGGTTTCCGCGGTACTTTCACTTTTGATATTTTTAGGTCAAACCGTTGTTGTCTGTCAGTCATATAATGCAGGTCTATGGTCACTTACTAAACGTTACTTCAAAGAGCATGCACAGAGAAGTCCAAATTAAACAACTGTCCATCGTAAGTACACATTGATGGCCTAAGACACGAAACGAGCAGTTTGTGTTAGAAAACGAACACTATTTATATTGTTTTTGCCCCTTGTACACAACCACGTCTGTGCTTAGTCTGCACATGCGCCGGAAGAGATATCCTGGATGAGTTTGCGCGAGCATACGTAATTGTTTTCTTTCACGTCGGTTTAAACATCCCGGATAAGCGCAAATCAGTACAATTTCTATTAACTGTCTTACCTACAATCTCTGTTCTGTGTAAACAATGAGTGACGTACACGTGCGAGAGATCACTTCCGGCGCATGCGCAGACTAAGCACAGATGTGGTTGTGTACAAGGGGCAAAAACAATATAAATAGTGTTCGTTTTCTCACACAAACCACTCGTTTCGTGTCTAAGGCCATCAATGTGTACTTACGATGGACAGTTGCTTAATTTGGACTTCTCTGTGAATGCTCTTTGAGGTAATGTTTACCTCATAGACCTGCATTATATGACTGACAGACAAGAACGGTTTGACCTAAAAACATCAAAAGTGAAACTACCACGGAAACAAAGACACCTACATCTTGGATGCCCTTGAGGTAAGCTAAAACATATCAAAACTTAATTTCAAAGTGAAATATTGCTTTAAGGTAATAACAGTTTAATATGACAAAACGATGGAGTATCCCTTTAAAACAATAATATCTAAAATAACAATGGTCTTAAACTTTAAAACAGTGTAACAATGTAAGTGCTTATAGTAGCAAGGAGAAGAAAAGAGTTTCTTATCTCAGCAACTTGCTCTTCAAAGAGTGAACTCTTGCGGGGCAAGAGTGTGATCCAACTCCAATGAACAGGCGTTGTATCACTTCAAAAGTGAATTTTAATTCCTTTGGAAAGTCAAGGTTTAATGCGTACACCAGGCCCATCAGGTTCAGAAAAGCATTAGGTATGTCACTCAGGTGACGCATCACCACTTCTTCCTCAATCACCAGGGCAACGTCATTGTAGAATTCTGGGAGAGGCTCCATCACATTTTCCACAACCACTAGGACTCCGATCACCACGCCCTTGATCACATCCTTTTCACGGTCACTGGGCTTTGTAGAATGAAAACAAAATTACTATTACTTATAACCAATTTCACAAACAATTTAAAGTCCCCAGACCCCTGCAAATTAAGAGATCTAATGTTCAATTTTCCCTCGTTTTGCCTTAAAGGTTTCAGCTTACCTCACATATCTTCATGAATTTAGAAGGAGTCTCTCGCATGTATCACGGCAGCCCAAGCAATGCTGCAGTCCTCATCCTTGGGTTTGTTGTCTGTAAAATATATGATGGTTAAAGTACCTCATTTATTGGTTCAATCCTTTGTTTTTCTTTTAATTTATCCTTTCACCCCCTCCCTCTGTCTTGAAAAATAAAAACATTAATTTCAAATATGTACACTTTTTGCATGCTTTTGTTGTAAATAATTTACCAGTGATGTGGTACAACAGTTGTTGTTTTAATAGTAGATGTAACCAGCTGATGTCACTTAAACCAGGAGTGTCTAAGGCTGGTTCACACTGGGCTCGTTTGCTGTGATCTGAACTCCTAGCCCGATTGTTCCCGACCCCGGCAGCATTGGTCTGATTTCACACTCAACTGATTTCTGTCAAACCCTGGTGCGTTATTACGTTATCACAAACGTGCATGAAGCATAATAGAAAACAGATTCCACACGCTATGCGCGAACACACTGAAGGCTCACTATCGCTCGTATCCAAGGTAAATCAACAACACTATCATCCCTTACATGTATTATATTTAACTAAATACATCATAATAAGCTAAAACGCATGCGCGGGTCACATTACTTCCTGAACAAGTGCGCACGCGGCACGGTTTGAGTGCAACCGAACAAAGACCACTTCCTCCAGGTAGTCTTGGCTTCGGTACCCCAGTGCACACCCAAGTCCACATGACAAAATCATACTGTGACACTGTCATGTGGACTCGGATGTGCACTGTTTCAGGAAGAAATGTGACCTGCACATCCGTTTTAGCTTATTATGATGCATTTAGTTAAATATAATACATGTAAGGGATGATAGTGTTGATGATTTACCTTGGATACGAGTGAGAATGAGCCTTCAGTGTGTTTGTGCATAGCATGTGGAACCAGGACAACAAATCTAAAAATCCACTGCCTCCTTAAAAGAGTTAATTTGCAAGCAGCAGAAGCCCACATTATATGACACACAGACACACACACAGCACCGAATTAATAAAAAAAGCTATATATTAACCCGTGTTGTTTTCTATCATGTGTCATGCACGTTTGTGATGACGTAATAACGCACCAGGGTTTGATCGAAATCGAATCCATTTTAGTTTGAAACCAGACCAACGCTGCGGGGTCACCGGGAACAATCGCGTTTGGGCTATATGCCACAAAGTAAACCATGATCAGACAGAACAAATTCAGTCACTTTGTGCAATTAAAGGTAATTACATCAATGTAGTGCACTTTAAGAGTAAAAATAAGTGACATAGATCTATGAGGAATTTAAAAATCTTTGGTTGCATATATGCATGGTAATAATAGGGCACACAAATGAGATTCACCATTGGTCAAAACATGTTTATAGAATAATAAGTGGTAGCATTTAATACAGATTTATTATTTATCACTGAACATCAAGCAACCTTAGCACCCTAAATTTGAAGTGGATACTGCAACATTAAAGTTTATCATTCAAATGATGATGTGACTTTGCCTTTTCAGACAATCAGGAATTTAGTCAAGTCAATTTGTTTTTTGCATTAATCTTTTGGCAAAGCATAACAGTCAAGAGCTACGCGTTTCACACACACATGCAGGCAAACAAGATCTACGAGTGTGTCATTACTATTCTGTAATCGCACGCGTTAACGCAAACACGAAAATTAGATTCACAAACCATCAGCGAATGTGTGTTTTTGTCAGGATTATGTGGGATCTGATTCATGTGGATGCGCGCGTTAACGCATGCGCGTAGAGAATATTATAATGCAAGCAAAACGTTTTGACACAAATGCAACTTTATATTGATATCGTGAGACAGCATTTGAAATGCAAGCACCTGCTTCTCTTAATTTCTTCTAAAATGCTGCCTGTCTCTGCCTATTCCTTCTATCCATGCCCAGCGCGCCACTTATTTAAGTGCTTTATCAATTAGGTCATATCTTTCCTGTTCTTTATAAACTTACTTTCCATCCTGCGGATTCCTTGCTACGTGACATCTCCGGTCTCCGCACGGTACCTGCAGCTGGATCTCTCAACCACACTTTAAAGACCCGCCCCATTCTACTTCTGATTGGCTAGTTTAGTTTGGTTGAGAGTAAAATATGTGTTCCTCTCATCCTATTTGTGGGTGAACGCATGAACGCGAAATTATATTAATATATCAACGTTATATATATTGTTTTAATTCGCGGCCAACGCCGCACGCCGGAGATCCGGCACGGTGCCTGAAAACTTTAAACCATGCGAAAAAGCTATTTTGGGCCATTTTACACCAATTAACATGCTAAAAAGTAACTGTACATGTTTTTATCTATTTACCAACATTAACTTACACTAGTCAAAGACGACTTCTCTTTCTGCTCACGTCTCGACAACAGCTCGGTGTCTAACACTGTGTGTGGCTCCTGATTAACGTTAACTTACCAATCAAGTTGTCTTAAATTAATACGCAAACGAAACAAGCCTATTTTTTTACATGAAAGAAAGAACAAATCGGAGTATACTTACTATAAAAATCCATCTGTAGTCGTTCAAATAAGAGCTCCTTCGTCGTCTTTTTTCTCCCGTCAGCAACTCCTGTAGTGATCTCGTCCTCTCGTGCAGAAAATGGCGATGGCGCCTCTTGTTCAAATTCGTTAAAGTAGTACGTCATTATGACGTAGAGATTCTGGCACATGCGCATGAGGCAAAAAAATTGAAAGAACCTATGTTTTGTTGTTATATGAACACCTTATTTTAAGTTTTCAATTTCCCTTCAAGTTGAGGTTGTTATAACTCATCCTTCTGTGTAGTGAGACACTGCAAGTTGACAGGACATGATTTTACTTGTCCACCTGGCTAAAACTCAAAATCACTTTTTACAGTGTATATGAAACACTTTGTGTTTTTGTCCTGTGTGGGGATGGGTCCCTTTTCATAATCTTTTATGATAAATGTGAAATATTAAGATATTAAAAGGCATGGGTTAATGACAGGACATGCATATTTTTGTGTTCAGGTGAATTAATTGATACATTTATGAAATGTGTCACTTTATTCTATAATAAAACCTATACAATTAATAATATAAAATTTTGGTATGTCAAACTTGTAAAATGACAGGCGTATAAATGAACAGTTTAAGATGTACGCCCTAACATTAAATTACACATTAAATTAAGTACAATGTTGTTACAATGCTAAAACAAAAGTTGTGACTACTGAGTTGGCGCTAAATTGCGTATCTTCGTCTGGTACAGGCTGAAACATTTTTGCACTTAACCCTAATAAGTCCCTTGGGGTCAATTCTACCCCAAGCCACTTTTCTTTAGTTTAAAAACATGGTTCCCTTCATCTCAGTGGAATAAGATTTTGTGACTTTTCCAGATTATCTGTCAAGGTTCATATAAAAAAAACTGGGCTTGATTCTGTCGTTCTAAAGAGATGTAAAAAAAATTACCAAAAGAGTCCCTTTGGGGGTAAAAATGACCCCAACTGAAATGCAAAAAAAAAAATCATTTTATTTTCTTATTTGTAAAAAATCAATACATCCAGAATAAATCTGGGAATTTTAACACAGAAAGGTAGACCTGGTACTAGAGCACAAATGTTACATAGAAAATACATGCTCAATCACACACACACACACACACACACACACACAAACAAACACACAAAGGTATGACTGCCACAAAGAGCATTTTTTACAGAATTTGACAAAAAACAGCCACAGTTGCAAAACAAAGATGTAAAATACTCACACAGGTGTGCGCACACAAAAACACACATACAAACACACATGCGCGCACAGACGCACAAACACTGACTCTCACACACACAAAGACATAGTAAAACTTACACACACACACATTGACACACACACAGAAACTACAAAAAATTATACTATTTGAAGTAATATTTATTTTTAATGACCTTTCTAATGTTTATATAAACATAAATTCACAAAACGTTTCACTAAAGTACTGATGTTGAGCAGTTGGCCATATCCAGTAAAATTAATGGGTCTCTATCGGCATCTGCTGGTCGAAATGATTTATTTCCTTAACTGTAATTCTTGTAAAAATGTTTTTTTTTCTAAACGCCAAATGGCTGAATTCAACACATAACATCTAGATCAATATCTAAAAACAATTTAAATCAAATTCAGATAATAATTTATGATATTTTACAGGCAAGCTAATGGTGTAGTTGGGGAATTGAGTGGTAAACATGTACAAAAATACTTCATATCTCCCAAAACACAACATTAATGTATAGATGGAAGTAAACAAAAAAAAAGATATATTATTTGGATCACTAAAAATGTATATATTTTTTTGTAATCACTCTTTTTATTTCTGGGGTCATTTTTACCCCCAAGGAACTCTAACGTATACAGGAAAATAGGGGCTATGAGGACCACATATGAACCACATATCTTCTATGTAGATATCGGAGAACTATCTAACATATTATTTAACTTCATTCTTTCCCTGCTGAAAAAAAATTAAACCATTACAGAAAATTCTAATGGTTTCCATTACAATACCAATAGGAACCATTAGCTTTTACCATTAAAACTACTACACTGTAGTGTGTTTTGGGCCATATTCCTGACCCAAAATATGCCTTACATCTATTTAAAAATATATCTTTTTTTAAGTTTGTTTTGTCATTGACTCATATGCATATTTCTTCTTATAAACAATATCCCTTATCTCTTTGTAGTTTGGGCAGAAGTTATTTCCTAGAAAGTTTTTACTATGCTTGATTTCAAGACCTCATATATCCTGTTTTTGTTGAAGAGCATAATCTGTTCTTGTCAGTCAACTACTGGAACAAATCCAACTGAGTCATATGAAATTTCAGCAAATTGCAATATTAAAGGTATGGTACAGATGAATTTGAGTTGTTGTTTTTTTGCTGAGTTTCCCCTTTTAAGTTATATAGCCTACCTACACTTTTAGTAATAATGATATAAAAGTTGTCACCGGGGCGGTACCCTTTATAAAGGTCCTAAATAATACGTACAATTTATGTTTGATACCAATATCTACATATATGGTACTAATAAGCATTCTTTAAGTACAAAAAATGTACTTCTTGAAAAGGTACTATGGACCGTTTTTATGACCAATTTTTCTTTCAGTGTACAAAGTATTAATTTAATTAAAACCCATTATTGTTGATTATGATGATGATAATAAAATAATAATAATAATACGTCGTTAATAATTGAACGTGAATTATTTACTTTATTATTTTTATACTTTTAAAATAATTAATTACATTATTATTTATTTATTGCTAACTCTTTTCGAATTAATTTACCCGAATCAAGTTCATTTTAATCACGACTAATTAGTCCAAACTGCCCTTAATGTGTTCAATTCAGCGATTGACTTTATTGATTACCTCAGCATCTTACTGAAGAATGATGAGATGTAGATGGATGTAGAGGAGGGGTGGAACTACAAATCTCTATTGTTTCCGGTCGAGGAGAGAAGGTAATCGGACAGGAAGTCCCATGGCAACATGCAATGTCTGTGCGTTGTGCATGTGCGGATGGCGACCTGCGAACACAAAGAGTAGCGAGCATCCAGAGACACCGACGCCCATAAAACTTGAGACGGGCATCGCATTAAACTGAAGCGCGCGAATCATCCACCCAGATCTATCGATGACATCAAAACAGGTAATGCACGCGCATGTAACGATGACTTCAATTAAACCCGGTTCGTAACCATGCTGACAGTGCTGTTATTAACATTGACAGGCGCATGTCTGTGTCCGGTACATATTACTGTAATTTCTCTTTTTGTTGTATTGTTTTGCATCTGCGTCTCAATGCGTTTTGGTACTGGCTAGGTGCGCGCGGACTCGCGTGCAAGCCCCCGTACTGCAGTGGCCGCGAACAGCTTGTTTGGGACACTTCATTGCCCCCCAGTTTAGTACACACACCAAAGCAAGCCAGTGTGTCAACTGAGGTAACATCCGTTTAAGATACGCATTTATCTCGATTTGCATTTATTTGCTGGATGGGCAAGATAAATAGCACTTCTTTGCATTTGCATGGGCTAGATTTATTGTAACGATAAACGGTGTTTACGATTCGGGTGCTGTGTGTGTGTGTCATGCACGACTTGCGTACACGTCATTATCGAGCCATTATCAGGGTTACTAAAGTTCACACGCAGCGCCGTGCAGCTCTGCCTTGAGTTTGGCTGCTGCTGAGTGGTCTTATTCAGCATTTCATGCACGATAAATAAGATTAATAGTTTTTTCAATAGTTTTGACACATTGGTAATTACAGATTTAAGGCTGTAATGTAATGATTTCACTTATTTAATCACTGCCTGTTAAATCTGAAAGCCTTTTTAAGCACGTGTAATTTATGCGTTGGTATTACATTTACATTAATGCGTTTGGCACATGCTTTTTACCCAAACTACTTCCAGAGCATTCAATCTGTACATTTATCAGTATGTGTGTTTCCTGAGATCGAACACACAACCTTTTAAGGAACACAATTTTTGGATGGTTTCCCCAACCACAACTATATTTTAATTCTCTTACATTACAACCCAAACATTATTTGCATTTTCCTGTTCTCTTTTGATTGACAGGATATACCGGCCAGAATAAATGACTTATCAGCTGTTTTTAAACTATAGGCTGAAAATTTGCTTTTATCAACCTATAGCGGTTATTGGCAGATATATTGGTGCATATCTATGTTTGAAATGATACTTAATACGAAAAAAGTAAATCTGGTGTTAGTTTCTGAACATAGGCTTGAAATTAAAAGATAGATAGATAGATAGATAGATCTGCATTAGCTGCATTAGACAGTAAAAGTATGCATAGTGCACACAGTACAATAGATTGTTTAAACATTAGACACAGCCTGTAATAAAAAATAGACTGGATTAAACATTAAAGGCTTAATATGTAACCCAATAAATTACATGTATTTAAGCTCATACCTGCTGTGTTGGTTTTTGTTGGCCAGAACAATAACAATAAAGATAAATAGAATGATAACGTTGTTTATTTTATCTCGTGTTATTTTAACTATTGGCTGACAAAATGCAGCTAAAGTAATCCCAGTGCTATCGTTCCTTTGTATCTTAATCATTATAGTAGTGATGTGGACTCTGACATTTAAAGCCATCTTTATCTTCATAGTTGTTAACATCATCCGTAGGCCGTAATGCTATGCTGATAGTATGGATTTATGATGTCAGTCGTTATATTTAGCATATTCTATAATAGTGTATTGCTCAAACAAAAAAACATGATGTCAATTGTGTTGTTGTTTTTTTTGTTTAAATGAATAGTTCGGCCAAAAAGGATATTAAACCCATGATTTACTCACCCCCAAGCCGTTCGAGATGCATATGTCCATCATTTTTCAGATGAACACATTTTCAGTTATTTTAGAAAATGTTTTAGATCTTTCAGTTAATCAAATGTGAAGTTATGGGGTCCGCGTCCTTCAAGTCCTAAAAATGTGCATCCATCCTTCACAAAATAAATACAAACGGCTCCGCAATGATAAACAAAGGTCTTCTGAGGGTAATCTGTGCCATTTTGTTGTAGAAATATCCACATTTAAAACTTTATAAACTAAAATAACTCTTTCGGTAATGCCGCCATCTTAGTCGCGTCCAAACTCCGAATTCAAGATGAGAGCGTATGCAGCTTACGGAGGTTTCTCTGTTGCTGCTCTGTGCCCCCACCCTCCGAATTTGTCATACATCACTAAGAAAAGTGCGTACACTATGCTGATACTCTCCTGAATACAGAGGAGTCTAAAGGCCGGGGTATACCTTTTTTCTGTGTCCGGCTTGCGCGTGGCGCACGCGTCCGCAGCTTTCCAAGTATTCTCCCCGCGGCTAAACGCGGATGGCCGCATTTGACACTATACGCAATACAAATGATTTCTTATTCAAATTATTACTCTACCAGGCCGTCAGGGCAGCACTGATATGGTGACATTTACAGTACATGAAAACTTTAGGATAGGTGAAGAAAAGTAGCCGATCCACCACTGCAAACACAGTTTAGAACAAGACAACAAAGAACAGGAATCAAACATAACGGTAACAAACATGCTCCACAGCTTTCTGTTATTGGAAGAGGTAAAAATTAAAGAAGAAAAACGATAGTGTGTGTGTGCAAATGCTGTCTATTTCCTTTGTATAATTGTTTGAAGTGGTGTGTCCTGTCTAAATATTTTCATGCGCATGCGACGTTGTACGCGGACTGTACGCGCACTGTCCGCGCGGTCTCAAATTTTGTGATGCATGCGGACGAAAATGACGTCATGCGGACGGCGCGCATACGCGGACGTCCATAGTATACTTTCGGCTTAAGATGGAGGCGCTACCGGAAGCTAGTTATTTTCGTTAATAGTTTTAAATTTGGATATTTCTACAAAAAGGATTACCCTCAGAAGACCTTTGTTTATCATACTGGAGCCGTTTGGATTTCTTTGGGGAAGGATATATGCAAATTTTTTGCACTTGAAGGAAGTGGACCCCGTAACTTTACTGTTTAGCAGCTGAAAGATATAAGACATTTTCTAAAATAACTGAAAATGTGTTTGTCTGAAAAATGATGGACATATGCATCTTAGACAGCTTCTAGTTGAGTAATTCATGGGTTTAATATCATTTTTGGTCGAACTATCCCTTTAATGTTTCCTAGGTGAAATTGCCCTTTGAAACTGTGTGGACATGACCTTTCTAGCCTTACCTTTAATGTGATCCAGCTAGTTAATTAAACCTGTATCACACTGTGCACCTCGGGTAGATAACAGCAGCAGTATCTACCATCTTGATTTGGGACATGTAGTCATGCTGTAGTTGGGCAACTACGTTTAACATGATTAGAATGTGGGTCAGATGTTTTTTAAGCTGTGCCGCCTAATCCTTTTACCAGTTCTCTGTTTCCATCAGACAGCGAATAGTGGTCCCCTTTTTTCTTTCTTTGTTGTGAACGACATGCATCATCTTAGGCTTGATTTAGTTTGTTTGCCCTTATTTATCTGTTTTTTCATCCACACTGGCTTTTGTCATTCGTTTTACGGTATCTGTTCCAGATAAGAAGGAAAATATACTTGTTCACTGTTTTCATAGTCAACCTTATGCTCTTAGTTCCTTTCTAAAAAAAAAATAATGAAATATGTGTAGTTATTGAATCGCAGTATGACAACAGACCTAAGCAGGGTTTTTTATAAAATCACATCAGTTGCCGTGTGGATTACTTCTGTGAAGGATGGATGCACTTTTTTGGCTTCAATCATTTACTACTATTATAAAGCTTTGAACAGCCAGGACATTTTCTTGCATAACTAAATTTTTGGATGAACTATCCCTTTAAAAGTTAAAAATTCCACTAACTTTTTGTTGATTGTTTGTTGGTGGGCTCCTCAGTCTTTTCACTAGTAGGCACCGACCTAAGATTCAGACAACTTGACCTCACTTGCATACCAATAGGCCAATATTTCGTCCAATATGGCTCATAAAATAAATCGTTGACTTTGCCTGATATGCCCTTTTATTAGGATGTAGAGGACATTCTGCTTTAAAGATAACTGGGACCCTTGGACAAGGTACAGGAAGTTACTTTACAGGAATTAAAAAAGTATCTTGCAACACAGCATTATTCTAAGATAAAATCAGATAGAGAAAATGATGAGTGAAAGTAAGCAAGAATGGGAGAAGCTAAATAAATTAGAAAGAAGAGGCCATTATGGGTCATGAAAGC
Source organism: Paramisgurnus dabryanus (assembly GCF_030506205.2). NCBI lineage: Eukaryota > Metazoa > Chordata > Actinopteri > Cypriniformes > Cobitidae > Paramisgurnus > Paramisgurnus dabryanus. The sequence goes on from NC_133340.1 coordinate 2,667,039, forward strand.
CAATGGCACATTGTGTTCTCTTTTAATGCCATTGTGCACTTGTGGCTTAGAGCCACAACCTGCCTGATCATCATCACCACCTCATCTAAACTGAACCCAGGGCATACTCGACCTTGGATGACCATATCTGCTCACATCTGCTGGAGAGCCAAAGGGATGGTTGCTCAGTATATTGAAACAACGGAACAGTTAAGTACAATTTATAATCGTGCGTAAGGTCTATGCCGTAGGTTATCTGTAGCCTGACGTGCACCTCGCCAAAGTTTTAACAGCGCGCCAGTTCTAAGCTGACTGCAAGTGCTGTTATGGTTCACTAGAACCCCTCCTGTCAGGTAAAAAACTGCGTCATAGGTGTTTCCGTTTGTGACGGAGAGAACAAAGATGGGCCAAGTTGAGGAGTGATTTAACTCAAACTGCAACAAAAGTCACTTTTTATTTACTTTCATCACTGCTGGTCTTCTCAAATCATACACAACAAGCTGCTGCTGCTTCTTCGTTTGTGTGTTAACTGAGCAAGCTGCTGCTTTTTTGGCGGTTGAGCTGCTACTGTGGTTACAAGCGAGAATACTGCCTATTAGTGGTCTGCGCGTGTGTTTGCACATTGACGCAGAAGTGTATATGAAAACAGACGCATGCCGTCGTGGCTACGCCGTAAGCTGTACGCACTACTATAATGAGCCCTTTACTAGTGACTGTGTTACTAGTTGTTTTTCTGCTTGTGAATGCCCAAAGGTTTGCTTGACCCTTAGGACTCCTAGTGGCTGGAGGAAGTTACCATATTCCTGTGTTAATAAGCTCACTTTGCTTCCCCCACTAAATGCATTGTGACTTATCCACGGTGTTGCTCCAGAATGCTAATCATTGGTAATCCAATCCAGAGAAGATTACTGAAGAAGAGGGCAACACGGGATGCTGAGAACGGCTTTTTGTGTCTTATCTGAGGGCTGCTAGTATGGTGCAAGACTGTTGCATCTACCTAAGGAGTTGCCAACTGGAACTGCGTTTGTGGAGTTAAGATTACATTTTGTAACAACGCATTGAAGCTTGGTGGAGTTTGGCAGAACATTGGGAACTTTTTAAGGGTACTTGCGGTGAGAGTTCATCAAAGCTTGCATCATTAAAGTGTTGTCAGTCAATGTGATTAGCATTAGCATGGGCAGTAACAAAAGCAAGACCAATTTATAAGAAATTTTCATTCATTTTTCTGACAGAATATTTGGGCTAAGCCCAATTTATTGTGGTGCACTTGTCTCCAAGCCTGTCGAAAACCATAATCACCTGACTGTCTTTGAAAGAAACCAGAAGAGGTTTCATAATTGCTTTAAAGGACAACTGCCAGAAGCAAAGATGCTGAACCAAGGGGCTGTGATGGTCTTCACAGGGATCTGTGGGGCATTAGTGGTCATGGCGGTGGCCTACTATGCCTACTGGTAAGTCCAGCTAATGGTTGTCCAAATGGACATTGGATTAGACCACTTGCTTCTTATGTAAAGGGTCATTTGATTGGATGCATTGAGGTCTGTCTTACAAAAACCTTTTCCTAAGTCTTGAATTTGTTAGTTTGTAGTTTCTCACATTCGCTTACAGGATTATATTGGTTTACCTGCATTTAAGGTGTCTGTTAAGACTAAAAGGTCACATGATGTCCGTTTCTGTTTTGTTTCGAGTAGATATACTTTGTCTCAAGTCTCAAGATTTTTGCATTCTAACAGACTGAATACAATTTAATTCATTGTAACTGAAATTGATTTTTTTTAGCGTTGAATTGAATTATTTTTATTAACGTGGCTGCTTTTCTCAGACCTTTATTTGAGTCTGTTACTTGTTTTTTTTTATGCTTTAAGAATTTGGGAAAGATGGCCTCAGGCTGGCTGCTGATGTAGGCCAAACAGCTGTTTCCACATAAGCTGGTTTATCCCTCCATCTCTAATCCCCTCCATTTTTTTCTTCCATGTGTAGTTCTCATGTTACTAACATGAAATGTGGGACAATAGATAAGTCATAGAAGTGGTCCGCATAACTTGATTTACACTCACCGGCCACTTTTTTTTAGGTACACCTGTCCAACTGCTTGTTAATGAAACTTTCTAATCAGCCAATCACATGGCAGCAACTCAATGCATTTAGGCATGTAGACATGGTCAAGACGATCTACTGCAGTTCAAACCGAGCATCAGAATGGGGAAGAAAGGTTATTTAAGTGACTTTGAACATGGCATGGTTGTTGGTGCCATACGGGCTGGTCTGAGTATTCCAGAGACTGCTGATCTACTGGGATTTTCACGCACAACCATCTCTACGGGTATACAGAGAATGGTCCGAAAATGAGAAAATATCCAGTGAGCAGCAGTTCTGTGGGCGCAAATGCCTTGTTGATGCCAAAGGTCAGAGAAGAATGGCTAGACTGGTTCAAGCTGATAGAAAGGCAACAGTAACTCAAATGACCACTCGTTGGTGAACGCACACCACGTCGAACCTTGAGGCGGATGGGCTACAGCACCAGAAGACCACACCGGGTGCCACTCCTGACAGCTAAGAACCGGAAACTGAGGCTACAATTCGCACAGGCTCACCAAAATTGGACAATAGAAGATTGGAAAAACGTTGCCTGGTCTGATGAGTCTCGATTTCTGCTCGAATGGTAGTGTCAGAATTTGGTGTCAACAACATGAAAGCATGTATCCATCCTGCCTTGTATCAACGGTTCAGGCTGGTGGTGGTTGTGTAATGGTGTGGGGGATATTTTCTTGGCACACTTTGGGCCCAAAGCATTGTGTAAACGCCACAGCATACTGGAGTATTGTTGCTGACCATGTCCATCCCTTTATGACCACAGTGTACCCATCTTATGATGGCTACTTCCAGCAGGATAACGCACCATGTCATAAAGTGTGAATCATCTCAGACTGGTTTCCTGAACATGGCAATGAGTTCACTGTACTCAAATGGCCTCCACAGTCACCAGATCTCAATCCAATTGGGATGTGGTAGAACGGGAGATTCCCATCATGGATGTGCAGCCGACAAATCTGCAGTACCTGCGTGATGCTATCATGACAATATGGCCCAAAATATCTGAGGAATGTTTCCAGACCCTTGTTGAATCTATGCCATGAAGGATTAAGGCAGTTCTGATGGCAAAGGGGGTCCAACCTGGAACTAGAAAAGTGTACCTAATAAAGTGGCTGGTGAGTGTATATGGACATTTACTTTGAAGTTGCAAAAATGTATGTATGTTTACATGGCCATTTTAAACTCAAGACTTTGCATGACTTTGAATATAGCGCATGATTTATTTCTGTAATACTTTTATTTGTCCGTTTTGGAGTATGACAACCTCTATCCCAATTTACTTTCATTGTTAATTGTAAATAACTCATTTTCTTCCATTGAAGAAAGTGATTTGTAAGTCATCCTTTCCTGGAACAAGTAATGCCTGTAATACACTGCACGATTTTTGGCTGTCCCAGATGAAAGATTGCCATCGTGAAACAATTACCATTTCTGTGATCGTGGCTCTTAATCGGAGGACTGTTTTCCTGGTCTGGTGACCAAAGATAGCCTACGCTAGTTTTCTGACAGTGTCAGTTATTCGGCATGATCAACGCACTGTGCATTTGCTGCTATGACCTGCGTACCAGTATTTGTTTAGCGCTAGCGCATGCTAATGACGTTGCGCTAACGTGTGTCACAGCCTATGATTCAATAGCTGTCATTATCGTTCAATCTTATATTTAAATTATACATGTCGCACAGTGTGATAGGGTAATGATCTTATAGGAACGGCAAAAATCATGCAGTGTATCGCAGGATTACGAGATGAATTATGGGGGCTCGACCGGGATACTAAGACTTTAATGGCTTATTGTGTTATTCACAGACTCTGTCACACTACCTTGCCAAATAGTCATAACAAATTTCTGTCCCAAAGTAAGGACATAACCCTCCTGCTCATTATTCAGATCAGAGCTGAACAAGAGCACAATCTGGCTAATGTCTGACTAGCTAATGGTCTCAATTGACACGTGTTGGCTTGCCCTGTACCCGGCCCAAACGCGTTGATCAGGTGATCTTTAGTACACTCCCTCAAAATGAACACCCCCCCCCCCCATACACACATCTACTTCCACACTGTAATGGTGTGTTTTGAGCCTTCTGTCTCCTTGTTCTTAAATTTGCTTTCTGTCAACGTCTCTTTCCAGCCACATTTTACTTTGGTCTGGTTCCAAAGTTTATTTTTGCTCTTGCATTGTTGGCTGGGGGACAGAGTTCAACTCTTTCCTTTCCCACTTGTTCTTTCTCTCTTTGTGTGTGTCTCTTTCTCAATCTTTCACGTGTGACTGTGTCCTTACAAAACTCAGAGCTAGCACACAGCCTGTGGAACTTCATCGCAAGGTTAGTGTTATCGGTTTTGTTTGTTATGGGTTTTGTTGATCGAGGAACTAGGGTTATGTGGGTTTAAACTTTAACCTTCTGGTCTGTCTTTAAACATGATTTTTACTGTTATGGCAAATTATTATTATTATGCTGATTTACAGCATTTGGAGATTATCTGAAAGCGTATTATATGGTAATAACTAGACTTTGACCTTTTCTTGATATACTTTGGGTGCCCTGGGTGGTTTCTAGGGCATTGCTGTGCAGTTGCTATAGTCTTCTCTACAGGGATTTCTGGGTGGCTGCTTACTGTCTAATGTCAAAAGAGCTTACAACAAAGTCTATATGAGGTTGTGGTTCATTATGGATATGGCTTTGTGACCCTTTACATACAAACAAATAAACACCATCAAACGTCAAAGTCTTACTGCAACCTAATGTTATCTAACTGTATTTTCTACAAGGCAGTTTCACACTTTTATGTTAGTTTAAAATTGTAACAGTGGTTAATCAGACTAACAGAAAAGTTTAGTTGACAGATGGGTCTACTGCAGGAGCAGTTTGAAGTAGTTTGGCAAGTTCATCTTGAGTATCCGATTAAGGGTCATGGAAACTGCTTTCATGGACGGAGCTGTGTTTCACCTTAGGCTGGATTTACAGTAATGCTTTGCTTTCTTAGCTAGTTTGACACATTTTAGACTATGTGAGAAAGTTTGTGTGGTTACGATGAGCGATTGAGATAACTTGGGTTTTGTACATTTTTGAAGTTGTGGAGTGCATGACAGACACTGTAGGGGAAGAAGAGGTTGCCCTAACGTGTGTGAGAGAAATTGGAGGAGGTGATTGGAGTTTCTCCAACTGGGTGAGAGGTTGTGTGTGTCTGTGCAATTGTGTGTGTGTGTGTGTGCGCAACACTACCATATGTTGCAATTTTTTTAACCTAGGGTCTGTGGTTGTGAAGGTGAACTCTCATCTACTTGACAGTTTTTGTATCTCAGAACAAGTAAAAATAATGTTATTGTTGTGTATAATGTTGATTTGTGTATTATTAAAATGATTTTGAATGTTCTCTCTTGTTTGTTTTAGGTCGGTGGTGCTTAGTGAGGGGCCGTGTAAAAGAGGGTTGTAGAGAAGAACCCACTGTGGTGAGTTCAACATGCATGAATGATAGCAATGAAATTTAACAGTCAAATTAGTTTCACACAACATTCAACTGCGTTGTTTTGTAAGACATCCTAATTCACGATACTCACGCAAGTTGTATTGCAAAATGTTACATAATTCTGCAACGATATTTATACCTGTGGCTGCATGTTTGCTATGCTGCGCAATTAAGTACAACATAATTGTGAGATTTGTAATTATACAGCAGTTCTTTTAATGGTTGTCATTTCAGACACGGCATAATTATTTTTGCAACATAAAAGAAAATACTTTGTTGCACAATATATGAAGAGGTCAGATGCAAACCCACAGAAAAGTGTATCTGACATGTTTTCTTGTAAATGAGCATTTGAAATGAAAAGGTTATTAGTTAGTAAATGAAATATTTTATTTACACAAATGTCACTGAAGTCATTTTATTGGTTTTTAATAAATTTGACTGTTTTCATTGCAAAACCCTCTAAGTACATGCAAAATCTCCACTTCTAAAAAAGTCACTCTTCACTGTACATCCTGAATAAAGGCTCAAAAATGTGGTCAGAAAGTAAATAAAAAAATGCACCATGAGATACCTGTGCCGTCGTTCATTCATTTTTTTTTCCCCGTGCACTTAGCTAAAAAATCGAAGTGGTGTTTAACAACAAAGTAAAAATCAAACTGCATAATTAATTTTGTCATCTGTATCCCTAAATTATTAATTTGTGTATGTAATTGGTTTTAATTTGGGGATGTTTCTGGTTTTGTTTCAGCAGTGAGTGTGTGTGTGGTGTGTGAGTGAGTGAGTGTGTGTGTGAGTGGACAGGGCTGTCAGTCATGGGTTTGCTGGCGTGGATAAAGAGCCTGTTCATCCTACACCTCTTGATTGGTTTTGTGTTTGTGGTGAGCGGCCTCATCATCAACTTCATACAGCTCTGCACCTGCGTGCTATGGCCCATCGACAAACAACTCTACCGAAGGATCAACACCAGACTCTCCTACTCGCTATGGAGCCGTGAGTAGTTTTAAGCGTCTACCGTGACAAGTTACGAACGTTTGCATATCAGCAATTATGCAGATATGCAATAAATGCACATTTTGTATTGCAATTCATTGCTTTTCAGTCTTTACATATCATGCATGCATGTTGGATCTGTTTTTATTTATAAAGATTTATTTCAAATTTCTTCTTTTCTGAACTCACACAGAGTTGGTGATGTTGCTGGAGTGGTGGTCTGACACAGACTGTGTGCTGTACACAGATCAGGCCACAGTTGATAAGTTCGGTAAGGAGCACGTGATCATCATTCTCAACCACAACTTTGAGATCGACTTCCTGTGTGGCTGGACCATTTGTGAAAGATACGGCGTGCTGGGGGTGAGTAGTACTGATAGCACCACTATTGGAGCTGTGAATTTGTGTAGGGCTGTGTCTTAAACCTAGTAAGCTGACTAGCTAGTCTTCAACATTGTAACCCTGAGTGAAATAGTGCATAGTGCATTTAATTTTACATTAAGTTAAATTTCCCTTAAAACTCTACATCCTGTCTCTTTGACCTCATGATTGATTTATTTGTAAATGAAACGCAAACGTGTTTTTTGTTTACATATTTGTTGCTTTACTGCTGGATTGTTTTGATGTCTACAATCAGACAAATCCAAAATAGACTTTTTTCATCTCTTTCAGAGCTCTAAGGTTTTGGCTAAACATGAACTGCTGAAAGTGCCTCTGATTGGCTGGACGTGGTACTTCCTGGAAATCGTTTTTTGCAAGAGGAAGTGGGAGGAAGACAGGGACACTGTTTTCAAAGGACTAAACAGTCTCAAAGATTACCCAGAATACATGTGGGTGAGTAGTGTACTACTTTTAGACACTACACTGATTCCAGAAAATGTCTATAAAATGGCCAGAAATGATCCTGGGATCGTTCCCGTCAATGGGACGTAGTAATATTGTTGTAACTCTGTGCTTGCTAGAAATTACATCTCATGTCACGTGTCTTTACGGGACATGTGTGAACACATGCCATTATCGTGCCAAAATCAAACGACCCCGGGATAAACCTCTAACACATTATCTGTGTATTTTCTGTTATATGTGTTGCTTCATAGTCTTGCTAAATCTCTTCTGTTTAACCAATTGAGTGTGTAAAGATGCCCTAATTTCTGTAAGTGTCATTATATACTGAGGGATGTAATGGACATTATATTATAATTTATTATTGAGGTAATTATACAAAATGTTCAGTCAGTAAATAATTATGTTGATGTACAAGGCAATGTTAACATAATGAGCTGAAGTACTTTGTTTACGTTTATTCATTTTATATATTGCATATTTTAATTGTTTAGCCATTCATCTGTGTTCAGTGTAGTGTTTAGTTAAAGGATTACTCCACTTTCATAAAAAATCACCCTCATGTCATCCAAGATGATTATTTCTTTCTTTGTTCAGTCAAGAAGAAATTTTTCTCAATTTATAGGATTTCAACTGTTCACAGTTTCAATGCAGCGTAAAATTGCAGTTTCAACACAGCTTCAAACGATCCCAACCGAGGCATAATGATCTTATCTAGCAAAACGATTGTCATTTTCGGCAATTAAAATATGTACTTTTAAACCACTACTTCTCGTCTTGCACTAGCAGTGTGATCCACCAGCGTGACCTTACGTATTACATAACCACGTCAAAAGGTGATGACGTATTCGAAACTACCGCTCCAGTGTTTACAGGTCTGGAGAAAGGGACCGTTCCGCAAGTGTGTGTTTTACATACACTCATCTAAAGGATTATTAGGAACACCTGTTCAATTTCTCATTAATGCATTTATCTAATCAACCAATCACATGGCAGTTGCTTCAATGCATTTAGGGGTGTGGTCCTGGTCAAGACAATCTCCTGAACTCCAAACTGAATGTCAGAATGGGAAAGAAAGGTGATTTAAACAATTTTGAGGGTGGCATGGTTGTTAGTGCCAGACGAGCCGGTCTGAGTATTTCACAATCTGCTCAGTTACTGGGATTTTCACGCACAACCATTTCTAGGGTTTACAAAGAATGGTGTGAAAAGGAAAACACATCCAGTATGCGGCAGTCCTGTGGGCGAAAATGCCTTGTTGATGCTAGAGGTCAGAGGAGAATAGGCCGACTGATTCAAGCTGATAGAAGAGCAACTTTGACTGAAATAATCACTCGTTACAACCGAGGTATGCAGCAAAGCATTTGTGAAGACACAACACGCTGTGGCAAAACTGAAGTCACTACCCCTTTAACCATTCATTGTATTTTGCCATTCATAACGTGACATCGTGACGTAATGACGCTACTACGTCAGCTACGTGAGTGGAAGTGACGAGCATATAAGCGAGCCTTCATTCACAAAATGGTAGTCCGATACAGAGATACTACACGCCAGTTTGCCAGTGTTGTTGTTCGTCGTGGTGTGGGATAAGGAAGAAAGTGTCTGAGTCATTTGTTATTAATCGAGTGGAGAGGAAAAGTTCGGCTGTGACACCTAATCGTGGTGAACGCTAGTATGCGTATTTCATGACGTGGGATGAATCTGGAAACCCCGAGTGCTGAAAACGCTGCACAAACGCGTGCGATTATGGATTTGTGAGCTTTGGAACGACGCCGCAACGGAGACGCTGTGTGCACGGCTGTGGCGGGTCTCATTTGGATAACCTCTCTGTAGCTCGAACCCAACTTATCTTTCTCAGACCAATATTACCCTTACCCCCGCTGCCATTAAATAACGGCAAACTGGTGTAAACTTTCACTCACACACACACGCAAACCACACACCATTTTTGTTTTGGTTGTTTGTATATATATATTTTCTTGTTTTTCTTGTTGGTGGTTGAGTATTTGTATTAGTAGTGTCAATGTTTTTGTTATCTTCTATTTTTTGAAGTACTGGTGTAGTGTATGGTGTCCAATTCATGTTTTTCACTTGTGTTGAAAATGTAAATACACTCAAATGTTTTTGAAAGTGTACTTCTGTGTCCTAGTGAATTACTTTGTTTTGGTGGGATTTATTGTGATATTCACACAACCAAATGGTCATCATATCACTAGGATGTGTAACAGTTGCCATCAGAGCTATCCGTGGTAACTAATGATTTGTATCTTTTGACCAGTTCATGCTGGTCTGGCGCCCGAACAAACTCCTATTATAAAACTTTTCTTAGTAGGGCCGGCCACTGTTACAACGCACAACCTTGAGGCGGATGGGTACAACAGCAGAAGACCCCACCGGGTACCACTCATCTCCACTGTACTAAAATGGCCCCCACAGTCACCAGATCTCAACCCAATAAAGCATCTTTGGGATGTGGTGGAACGGGAGTTTCGTGCCCTGAATGTGCATCCCACAAATTTCCATCAACTGCAAGATGCTTTCCTATCAATATGGGCCAACGTTTCTAAAGAATGCTTTCAGAACCTTGTTGAATCAATGCCATGTAGAATTAAGGCAGTTCTGAAGGCGAAAGGGGTCAAACACAATATTAGTGTGGTGTTCCTAATAATCCTTTAGGTGAGAGTATGTAACGCTTGTCCTTTCGACGTAATTATGCAATACGTAAGGTCGCACTGGCACGTCACACGGCTAGTGCAAGACGAGAAGTTGTGGTTTAAATGTACTTTTTTTTTTTTTTTTTGCCGAAAACAATGATAAACGATAAACTGTTGAGGTCCACTAAAGTCCACTATATGGAGAAATTCTTGGAATGTTTTCCTTAAAAAAACAAATTTCTTCTCTACTAAGACATAAACAACTTTGGTGACATAGGGGTGAGTAAATTATCAGTTTTTTATGAAACAAGTATTCCTTTTAAGAGTTGCATCAGCATGTATTTATAGTTAAACATTTTAAAATCTGTCATAATGTTTTAAAGGAATAGTTCACCCTAAAATAAAAATTTTGGCATCATTAACTAACCCTCGTGTTGTTACCAACCTGTATTAATATCTTTGTTTTCTGCTTCATTACAAATATATTCCTGTGTTCAGCAGAACAGAAGCACCATTGACTTCCATAGTAGGAAAAATGCTACTACGGAAGTCATTGTTCCTTAAAAACGGTTTGGTTACGAACATTGCTCAAAATATTATCATTTTTTGTTATCAGCAGAACAAAGAAATGTATACAGGTTTGTAACAACACAAGTTAATGATGACAAACTTTTCATTTTTGGGTTAACTGTCCCTTTAATGTGATCGCTTTAGTTGTAATTCAGTTAGTTTAGTGTTTTATTGGTTAGTTTCCCTACAACAGAAGTCAAATTTTATTTGTGACGTGTTCGGATTAGACGTTTCCATGGGGAGGAGGCTGAGATTACAAAGTGATGAGATTACCACTGACCTAAGAGTGACTAGCCTGTGTTTTTTGTGTGTTCTGCAGTTCCTGTTGTACTGTGAAGGAACGAGGTTTACCGAAAAGAAACATCAGATAAGCATGCAGGTTGCAGAGTCGAAAGGACTCCCCAAACTCAAATATCACCTGCTGCCCCGCACCAAAGGATTTACCACTACACTGCATTGCCTGAAGGGAACAGGTTAGACAAATGTTTGGCAGACAAACTGTATACACTCACAAAATAAAGCAAATAATCTCACAAGATAGTGTGAACATAAACACCATTTTCAATTGTGAGGTATTTTTTGTTCATTTTTAATGTTAGTTTCTCAACACTGCATAACTATACAACCGATATTCAACGGTGCTTTCATAAGACCACCTTAATTTTCAGAGTATAAGGATTTGCAGTATTTGTTTTGTAGCTCATCCATTATCCCAACTAGCTTCTAGATAAGTAATGTGCTTTTAGCATATCGTCCTTTTAAGCCCAAAGCAGTGCAGAATGCATTTATCTACAGAACTAACAGTCTATACAAGTCACATGTCTGACTTTTTAACACAAATTCCAACACCTCTGTGGGGCTGAGATGTTTCTGTTTCACACTTGCTGTTTAAATATGTTGCAAGTTTCAATGATGCATAAACCATTAGGGACCAGTTTAGTGTGTTATTTTGGTACATAAGTGTCTGTCTCATAGGTATAGATTTTGCCAGTTGCTATACAATTTCACAACATAATAAATTCACAATATGACATTGTATTATTGTTATTGTTTCATAGTAAGGGAGGTTGGGGTAAGATGTCCTACTTTTTCCCAATAGTGTCGTTTAGGCCAGAAGGGTTGAGAAGCACCTTACACACCTTAATTCTTTCACCGCCAGCGTTTTTTTTTTTTTTTTTTTTTAAGTTGCCAGCCAGCGTTTTCATAATTTTCACCAAAGTTTAATTTTAATGCCTTCCAGAAAATGTTCTTCTTTAAATATATAAACATACAATATTCCAAATGAAAGAACAGACCCTCTGCTTTCAAACAAAAACAGTTTCATCCTACCTTTAGTGGTTCTTTTGTAATCAGCTTTTGAATATGGGTAGGTTTCTGCAAAAACACAACATTTTGAGCAAAAAGCAGAGATAATTCCATTTTTGTGACGGACTTCTCATAGAGATCCCATTCAGAGCGATCTTTAAAACAGACACGGACATGCAGCCGCTTGCCATAGGGCAATACTTCCGGAAGGGGATAATAGCGGTATTGCCGAAAGACGGGAAATCTCGTCATTGGCAGGGAAGCGTTTTCTCTTGATTGACGAGATATCTCGTCAATGGCGGCGAAAGAGTTAAAGTCACCCAAAACGACTATTGCAGTGTTCATTATAAAATTTTATCTGTGAGGGTAATTTGTTATTTAAAAAAATTAATATTTTCATTAAAATCTGAAATAGGGATGCTTAACGATTAATCGTGATTAATCTATAGCAGAATAAGAGTTTTTGTTTACATCATATGTGTGTAAACTGTGTATAATAAATATGTATATATAAATATGCACACATGCATGTATAATTTTAAGAAAAAAATATATTTATTAAGTATTTATATTTATATTTTTTATTTTTCACAGTTCACACACATATATGACGTAAACAATAACTTTTATTCTGCTATAGATTAATCGCGATTAATCGTTAAGCATCCCTAATCTGAAAATGTACATCTGCCCTTGTGATGATCCTTTTCTGATGATGTAGCTAGATGGCTAAAGCTAAAAGTATAGTATAGTTCAGTTTTTATGCAAAAGCGCGGGTTGCGCACAGTTGGCGTGAAGCAAATTTCGTCATCAGGATAGTACGTGTGCACTGTACACGCTCCAACAAATTTTTGTAACTCTGCGTCCTTTGTATGTGTAGGTACAGGAGAATGTAGTGTGTAGTAGCCCATGAGGGCTAGGCTGTGTGTTTGACTGTGCGTGTATGTTCGCGTACACAAAAAAAACTATACTTCGTGCTTTAAACGGATCATCAGTTAACCCCGCCCCCTCCAACTCTGCTACTTGCTACGAGTTCCATTTCTGAATGAAATGGAATACCGAAAAAAAATTTCCCTAATTATTTTGCCAATTTTCTCACCATTGCACATAGCCTGACTTTGTCATACTCAATTCTAGTCAGAATTTGAGTCTGATACCGCTCCATTGAGCTAAAATTATGAGGCGTGTCTCAACCGAAAAATGCCTCTCCACTCAATTGGATAGACCTACGACCAATCAGAGCAACGGAGTGTGTGACGTATGTTTAAATGTCGTCTTTTGCAGCCTGACCGAACTGCTAGTAATTTCGCTACAATGATACTAACATCATTGTGATTATACTAAGTCTGAGTTAGCGAACGTACATTAACACCTATGTTTACAACATTTCATTTATATCACAACATTAAGTATTTACTAAGTCATACAGTAAGACTATCTCTTACCATTTGTACGTTAGGTGAACTTCATCCACGACGATAGCTACCCATTACGTTGGCTTGAAAAACATCGGAGCCTAGCATGTTCCTCCACTTATTCAGCAGTCACGATTCCGGGCTTCCGAAAAGAAGCTGGGAACGACCGCTAATTATATCCCTCTCGTCGTGCACACCAAGTTGCATCGCCGTGATACCTATTTCAGTTGCTTCTTTAACTTTGTCCTCCATAAGTGTGACCAACTTTTGCCGAATCCCGTAGGAATGATGCCGAAAACATAAACAAATGCCTTGATCGCGTTTCTCTGTTCCTCTTTTAAAATCAATGCTCTGTCGATATCTTTTAGAACAGACTCAATGTCAGAATCCACACATCTGAATTCTCCAGCGGCAGCCATTTCATTGCTAAACAGATTCAGCACACGCGCTCTTTGGTGACGTGGTTGATACGTTACTGTTGATCATCTGTCCATCATCGTATAAAGCCCGCCCTCACAATTTGATTCGTCGGCCAGTTTTGGGACTCGCATAGTAGCTTCTCAACGGAGAAACCCCAGACCGATCTTCCTGTTTTTCAAAATGTGGTGGGCGGGGCTAAGATCGGCTGGCACCCAGGCTACATTGCACAAGTTACATTTTCAGAATGTCCTTTTTTACTATATTTATTTCATTATTTAATGTTTTTTGTTTTTTTTTTACTTCCAGCAGTCATTATAGGGCTTTTTACACCTGGTCACTTCTCTGATTAGATAGCTATAGATAGACTTATTAAACTGGTACATTTACATTCGACCACATAAGTAGGTACGTTTACATGCAACCAAATAATCCTTTGTAATCTTACTGATGGCTCAATCGTATTGAAAAGTCTTCATGTAAACACTTTAATCAATACGATTGAGGATGATCGGATGCAAATTTGGATCGTATTGAAGGGGGTGGTGTACTGTGATCAGCAGGAGAAAAGTACGCATTGAAACCCGTGAATCGTAGTATTTTCTAAATGGGATGCAAAAATGCAATGTGCACACGCGCAGAACATTTGTGCTCCAAGTTCATGTGTTATATTAAACTCTTATCACATGATTCTCATCACAGAAACACACAATAGCAAGGCAATAGCATCACGCATTATTGAGGTAACGTTAATGGGGTCACGCGCTCTATTCTGCATCGTTTATGTGTACTTTTACAACATTACACTACTTAAAGGGATAGTTCGGCCAAAAATGATGATTTACTCACCCCCAAGCTGTCCGAGTTGCATACGTCCATCGTTTTTCAGACAAACACATTTTCGGATATTTTAGAAAAAGTTTTAGATCTTTCAGTTGATTAAATGTAATGTTACGGGGTCCACGACCTTCAAGTCCAAAAAAAGTGCATCCATCCTTCACAAAATAAATCCAAACGGCTCCAGGATGATAAACAAACAAAAGACAAACTTTTTTGGACTTGAAGGTCGTGGACCCCGTAACATTACATTTAATCAACTGAAAGATCTAAAACATTTTCTAAAATATCAGAAAATGTGTTTGTCTGAAAAACGATGGACATATGCAACTCGGACAGCTTGGGGGTGAGTAAATCATGGGTTTAATATCATTTTTGGCCGAACTATCCCTTTAAAGTAATAAAATAGCGTTGTGTCTTTTGAAAAGTGTGTTTCATTACCTATATCTGAAAACTTCTTAAGAACAACTTTCTCCAACTTAGTTTTGACTGTTATCCAGAGATAAAACATGAACTGGACGAGAGGTGCTGTCTGCAGCGTAGCGTTGCCAAGTCCTCTGCTTATTTATAGTTTAGATTTGGGCTACTGTTTAAACTGTTTCCACTAGTTGTTTTTTACTGCGGGTTAAAGATGAAAAGATTTTGTTGCTTAGTTATTGTATTTGAGCTGTAAATAGTCATTGGGATGCTTTTGGGATAGTTTTGAACATCCATTTTGGATGGTTTTGTACATGAATCTGGCAACTCTGGTGTGCATTGCGCAGACTTTCGGTTCGGATTCTATAGAACGTACATGTAAACAAACATTTAAATCAGATTGCAGTGTTTAGGGTGCATGTAAACGGTATCGTCATAACCCTCAATCGTATTAAATTCAGTCGGATTGACAAAATTTTGTGCATGTAAACATAGCCAATTAGTCTTGGCTAAATGGATATTAATCTGATCTTCTATTTCCGTTCAAAATACAAATAACCTATTAAATGCAACCGAAATAAACTTTTTATGCAGCTGGTACCATATTTTTGGCAGGGATATATAGCACATGAATGAGTGAATAAATAAGGATCATTTGATAATATTGCCCAGTCTTGTGCCCAGTATTTTTGTAAGGGTCTTTGTGCCAATGATGAAAAGAAAATGCCATTTTTATCATATTTATCTTATTTTAACAGTGAAAGCTGTGTATGATGTTACACTGAACTTCAAAGACAAACAGAACCCAACCCTGCTGGGCGTTCTTAATGGGAAGAAATACACAGCAGACTTGAGCGTCAGGTAAGTCGCAAGTTCATGTATCTGGAGACGACATCAATTCAAGTTCACAACTTCACATATCATTAAATATCTAAACACCAACCCGTCTGTATGTTAAACTTCTGCAGCTTTCGAACCTTACTGCTGACTTGAGATTTTTTGTAAGCATTTGGATTAGGGTTGTAACTAATAGGATTTGAACTTGGTTAAGCCCCTCTCCTGTCTACAGTTGTAGTGCCTACTAGTGGTGTGTGTAGAGTGCTGCACTGACACTTCCCATCTTTCCATCCACAGACGCTTCCCTGTGGAGGAGATCCCAGATGATGAAAAGGAGTGTGCTCAATGGTTACACAAGCTCTACCAAGAGAAGGTCTGAAATGCATTTTTGTGTTAAATAATTTAAGTTTATTTTTATTGTTACACATGAATGTCTTGTTGCATCAATCAAAGGCAGAGTTTCATATTTGTGCTTGGGGAGGCACCTACTGGCAGACATGGAAACTGCAATACTTCAAGATTTAAAGGGGAAATATCATGACAATCTGACTTTTTCTATGTTTAAGTCCTATAATTGGGTCCCCAGTGCTTCTATCATTCTAGAAAATGTAAAAAAGAACAACTCAGTAACTTAGTTTTGGTAAACCATTCTCTGCAAGCATGTGAAAAAAAGGTAATTGAAATTTGGCTCCCCCCTCAGAAGGGGATATTACGCCCCTTAATCTGCACTATCCAACCACGACACTGCCATTTAGTGCAGAGATCAACTCATTTGCATTTTAAAGGACACACCCAAAACTGTACATATTTGCTCACACCTACAAAGTGGCAATTTTAACATGCTATAATAAATTATCTATATGGTATTTTTTGCTAGAAATTCACATTTGTACTCTGGGGATACCAAAGATTTATTTTACATCATTAAAATGAGTGAAATGTCCCCTTTAAGATTATAATTTTCAAATATCGTTTAAATGAATTAAAAATATTTTAGCCTTAAGTTACTCAGTCTACCCACTAAAAAATACGTTGGGACGAATAAATGATAATATATGAATTATATTATTTTTATTTCATTCATAGCTCAGACAAAATTATAATTTGCATTGTTCTGAGGGGGGCAGTGCCCCCTTGCCCCCCCCCCAAACTCCGTCTATGGCATCAATGTTCAGTATAATTTATCCCATGTCTCTGTATTATTTTAAGGATGCATTACAAGAATATTATGAGAAGGAGGGATGTTACCCAGGAACCTCTATTAAACCCAAACGTCGACTTTGGACGCTGCTGAACTTCCTGTTGTGGGCGACGCTTCTGCTGTCTCCGCTTATTAATTTTGCTTGGGATGTGTTTGTCAGCGGCTCCCCCCTCCTCATCATCGGCTTCATGATCTTTCTCATTGTCGGTTAGTGTTGTGATTCATCACCAATTGTTTCTGTAGCTTGACTAGTAAAGCACGACGCTAGCAATGCCAAGGTTATGTGTTTGATTCACATGTAATGCATTTATGCTACAAGTTTTGCTTTAAAGGGACAGTAAGTAGGGTTTTCAGTGTTTTATTAATGAAAATCAATACCTTTATTCATAAATATGTCCTCGTTGGTGTCAAATGACCTCTGCCAATGATCTGACTTTTCTTTGTAAGCTTAGAATTTCTTCTCTTTACTTTTATTGAACGGGAAAGTCCAAGGAGGCTTCCATGTCGTTTCGCCATACTGATAAACTATAATAGCAGAGAGGGACAAAAAGCATGCGATTCCACAATGCTTTTTCATTCAGAACACGTTCAGAACTAGCTGAAACGGACAAGGCGATCAGTGAGTACATAACGGCTACCGTAGTGGCAACACGCATTTGGAAAAGCGAGGCGCTAGAGAGCACTATTCGTTTGAATGCAAAATACAATTTCACCACTAGTTGGGGGTAAATCCTACTTATTGTCCCTTTAATGGGGACTCTTTCCTATTCATTTTAAACAGGAGTGAGGAGTTATAATTATTTTGTTTTCTCTCTCTCTCTCTCACCACAGCTTCTTTAGCAGTCCGTCGGCTCATCGGAGTGACTGAAGTTAACAAAACGGGCTCCAGCTACGGCAACGTGGAGGCTAAGAAAGAAAACTGAAAGCGTCGACACTGTGTGACCACTGTACCGTTTACCCTGCACTCCAGCCTTGAGCACTGAGCTGCCCCGTGTGCAGTTATCCCTATTTTTACATAATATAAAATGAATGAAACCGTAAAATCTCTTCAATGCAGCATTGGGGATATAGATGTTTAACTCTAGATACAACTTAAGATGCTAATGTAAAAACGCCATGAATAATATCATTTTTATCAGCTAACTAAATGTGTGAGATGAAAACGAAATGTTTATTTGATGCAGGTTAAAGGCGAGATCTTTCCAAGCTTAGAAATAAAATGAAGCTGAGTGATACAGATCACCTTTTCTTAGCTCCGCCCCTTTAACTGTGCACCTCTCCAGTAAGGGACCACAAGTAGGTGCATGGTCTTGCATTTTCTCAAATAAGTAATTTTCAAGCCCACTTTCTGTCAATATTTTTTATTTTACTGTAAGGGCCACATCATGGACCCCACCATTCAGTGAGACTTTATTTTAACAATCAAACTTTTGCGTTACAAGCCAACAAGGCATTGTGAATGAGAAGACCTCCCTACCCAGGGCAGCCAGCCAATCAGAGATGAGGTGGTCACAGGTAGACCCTTTTAGGGGGTCTTATGCTGCTAAGACATTGGTACAGCAATATATATGGGTTAAGCAGGGTTTAGTAGCATGTCTATTTATCTATAACATTTCTCCCCCTTTAAAACATTTCTCATAATGGTGTCTTCATCATTGTACTTGAATAAGGAGTATGTGTTTTTAAGGGTATATGTACTCTCTTCACCTTTATCTCTTTATCTTTATTTAAGGTAGTTTTGTCTACCATAATGGTCTTTACCATGTTACTCGCCCACTTTAACCATGTGTAACGTAAAAAATCTATAGGGCTAAAGAGTTAAGAAAGCGGTGTTAAGAAAAGCTGAATGACCAAGAAAACAATAAACGCAAAGATTGTGAAACTTTTTAGTGTGATAACTTATGACTTGAGTTGTAAATAAACTAGAAAATTCTTCTGGACTTCAAGGGGTTTCTGGTAACTTGTTTCCTAATAGCACTGAACAATCCCAAAATCTTGCTTTGGGTGTATGTGAGTGTCATTTGTGCATATGAGCACATAATGATCAGTGTAAAACAAATCCATTAGGCTTTTAACATTGTTTCTGTTTTTAAAGTTGTCTGCTATTGTACAATTTTAACAAAACCGCTTGTTGTTTAATCGCATAGTAATCGAATAACACCAGATGTTTGCAAGCCTTAAAATGACAGAAAAGTGCAGCTTTATTCGGTGTTCGTATAGCGTGAGCCCCTTTTACCTTGCAACAGTCCAGCGTGGTTGGGATTTGTGTGAATTGCGTAGCTCAGGGCAGTTTGGCTGACTCGCAGCTAAAGTCATGGTGGTACATGCCGACTATGGTACTGTAAAACGGCGTTTGATATACAAGTAATTGCACAGAAAAACTGTGTGTGATACGCTTGTGAAATATATAAGATGTAGGTTACATATAGGGTTAAAGACCAAAGTTAATAAAACTAAAATATGGGAATGCCGCTTTGAGTTTTACCTAACCCCATTTGGGAGTTAATATGCCCATGTGAATTTTATTTTTAACATTTTTAGAGCGACTGATTTGATTTGTTTTGGCTGAAATATGCTTTAATTACAGGAAATGTTTTTGTGTATTTTGGTTATACGTTCATAAAGCAGATTCACTGCACGAATCGGTAAGTTTGCTGATTTGGGATCAGGTTTGCAGCTAATGCGGGTATGGACAGGGAAAGAGTCTGAGCCCAGGTCAGCTGTTGTGTGACACCAGGTTTTCCTCTGCTTCTACTAAACATTGCTACTGTATAAAATTGATGGGCCACCACTAGTTCATGGTGAGATTAGGGACCGACACTAAATATCAAGAAGTGCTTGCTAATTTGAGTTTGGTCCCTTGTGTTTTAACAAATTTTTAGAGGGGTGTGAACAAAGGCAACGTAGTACTTGAAGCTTAGTCTGTTTAAATCTCACAACTTTTTTGTATTCTCTTCAGATCAATTAAAGCATTCACTATATGAATAAAACTGGAGTTGCTTTGTTTCATTCTGCAAATCCACCAAAAGGGAGTCTTAATATCTGTTTTGTGTGTAATTGTAAAGAAGCATACAATTATTTTTCTTTGTTATGAACGGAAAATGGTTTTTATTGTAAAAAAGCTGGTACCCCTGAAATTGTAGTAATAAAGTGTCTATGCACAAAAAATAACCATCTCCAGGCAAATAACTGGACTGTTTATGCTTAAATGTTTGGAAAAGGGTTTGTGCGGATGCTATTTTTTTTTTTTTTTTAAATGTGGGCGCTGAACTGAATACTGAAATAATGAAGTACGATGCATGTGACCTTTATGATCCCAGAAGTCATGATGAGTCTCATGAGCTGGAAGGAAGGATAGGCTTCTCTGAAGAAGGAAAAATGTATTTACAGAGGTGGACAGTATTTTACTTTCTACTTAAAAGTACTGTTTCAAGTATATTTTATTAGTGTTTTTTCATGCATTCCAAAGCATATCAGTCAAATTAAGTTTTTGTTTTACATTTAATATTTAAGTACATTAAAAATCTGGTACTTTCCTATTAAAATAAAAGTGTAAAGCACAATTTTATATTAGGCATTCAATTAATTGCCAAGAAATACACAGTATGCTTTTGAATGTAGTGAAGTAAAAAAATTCCCAAGCCAAACACTTTGATAAAGTACAGATGCTTGGAAAATGTAACTAAAATACTTAAGGTGTGTCCACCTCTGTGTATTTAAAAATATTTAACCTTTTTACCTTGCAGTGCTTCTCTGTGTTCGTTTTCAATGCTTTTCATTGCTATTTTTAAATGATGGTAAACAAATAAGCAGCCGTGTCTGTTTCATACTGGTAGTGGATGTGTCAAGCTGTCAATGGTCCTGGTTTCGGTTGAAACATCGGTGTGAGAGTTGTGAAACTACTGCATGTTTAGATGCTAGCGGTGGTTTCTCCCTAGTGATCGTGTGATATTGGTCGCATCCGGTCATGCGTATCGCATTTCTTTCAAATGCTAAATCATACTCACAAAACCACAGGCGCGCACTGAGAGTCACAACATGTTGTCAAATACAGGCTAAAAGATCAGAAACTGATAATGCTGGGTTGTTCAAGTCTTATAATCATTATTTTGTAAAACACTATGGTCAGCTTTCTTCTGGGCGGACTGATTTACTTCACGTCATGGTTAATTATTTGGTCTGGTTTTGTTTTCGTAGTAAACAGACGTGATATTTACGTTTTTTTACTACCTAAAAAACGTACTAATTATGTGCTTTTACAACGTGTTAAAAACGTCCTTTTTTGGTTACATTGTTTTTTAAAATGTATATTGTGTGTCGTTTTTAAAACGTTGTGCTGCAAACCTAATTACAACCAAAATACAACGTTGTAAAAACGTTTTGTGTTTGCTGGGTATAGACAAACACGTGAAAATGTACTGTAGTACAGTAAGTTGTTATACAGTTATTACTCTTAATGTAGGCTGCTTTGTTATTACAGTGATTCTCAAACTTTTTCATCGTGCGGCCCCCTTGGGGACGGTGCATTTCTTCACGCCCCCCCCCCCCCCCAAAGAAAATGTATGAAAAATTTGTTCTAAAACATAACATTTTAATTAAATAAAACATATTAAATTATACAAAGTAGTGCTGAATTAAAGTTATAGTGGATGATTTTCCTGAATTTTTTAAAAGAACCAATCCACTTTTTATAAAAAAAAAAAAATGCACATGCGCAACCTGCTCCAGAGAGGGAACGCTTATTAAATGCGTGCACAAAACGAGAGCGAGCATGCACGGGCCCAGTTCTTCTCTTTGCTCTGTTTACAAGTTGCTGTCGGCATGTTTACCGTGTCTGCGCGGTTCGTGACTTGTGCCAGGGCTAGCATCGCTAATCATAGCTTACATCAACTTTTACTAGCAGTGATTTTAAATGGATTTCTCCAAATAGCATGCCAAACTTTACCTGTCGAGTAGAAACTTCGCGTGGGAAGCTCAACCTGTGCTTTTAGCGCATGCCAGCGTGTGAAATAGTGAGTACGTTTACATGCACAGAATAAGTGGATAACTATCAAAAATCTGCTTATTATAGAAAACTGTTTTCATGCGTTTACATGCAAATCAATAAACCGGTTATGCAGGCAACTGCGTTTACATGGGACTTGGAGAATTATCAGTTTTCTCGCAGGCAGTGACGTCACCGCCTATAGACAAAATAGTCGATCAAAAAGTCAACGACATATCTGTCTTAAGCTGTACAGTTGTATCTCTTCTTGTGTATGCAGAACCTGTAAATGTAACATGAGCTTTTATTTTCACAGTTTCTCTGCCAACTGCTTTAGTCGAGCGGAGACTTTTATGCGTTACCTTGCGCTTACTTCCGCGTGTGACGTTTATGTTTCATACGCGGAGACATGCGCACATGGACAAAACCGTGAGAAAGCCGGCTAAGGTGTTTACATGCCACGCGAAATCGGCGTAATGAGCAAAAAACTACCTGTGCCGATCGGTTTTTGCTTACGTTGTTTATGGGTTTTCCCCGATTAAAGAAAACCGTTTTACGCGTTTACATGACCCCACGTGTTATCAGTTAATTAAGCATAATCGGCGTAAGACTGTGCATGTAAACGCACTCAGTCTCCCAAAAACACTCTGGTCTTGTTTCTTTCTTCAGAGGCCTTTCTCTTCTTGTCATACAATTAGCAAAACACTTTTTCTCTTGCGACCCTCAGGCATTTTGAAAAAACACGATGAGAACGTCAGCTTCAATGAATGGCTGAAACCGTAGACCACCACACATATAAACCTGAAAGTGCGCATATGCTGAAAGTGAACCTAGGGACGAGCACGTACAACGACCTTAGGTCAACATATCACCAGAATGATTGACAACTGGGATGACAAATAGTCTTGATGATCCACCTGGAAAAAGAAAATCTTCGGCTATACCTTTAATGTATTTTATAACATGTCATAAAACTGGGGGGCCCAGTTTGAGAACCACTGTGTTAATAGACGGTTTCATCAGATGCATTCGTGTTTTGCGGTTATGTCTGAACCGAAGTGAACTTCTGGTCGGTATTTATTTATCAGTCTGGCTACTGGCTAAACTGTCTCTGAAATCTTGTCGAAAATAAAGTGGTTTGGTTTGCTAAAAATGAGGGGAGACAACGAGCATGGATCACAACTGTGCGGAGAAGTTTGGCAGCTATTTGCAAGAATTCACTGTAGTTAACATTGTATACATTAATTTTACACTGAAGTTAGCTTGGTATAATAGTTGATGCGTTTGATATGATATTTTATTTATTTCCCTTTTTATCAAAAATAAAGTTCTGTAAAATGACTCTTAATTATGTGGAAGTCAACAGGAAGTTGCATTTAGTCCACGAAAGCTGTTTGTTTATGTTGTTGCTGCTGAAACCGTCTTCTGTCTATATGTTAAATTACTGTGACTTCATAAACTGCAGTGTAGTAAGTTAATATTGGCACAGTTTAAAAAACATTACATTTGCATTATATTACGTATTCTACAAATATTAAAGGGATAGTTCACCCAAAAATTAAAATTCTGTCATTCACTCTCATGTTGTTTCAAACCATTTCTTTGTTCTGATAATCACAAATGAAGATATTTTGAGATGTTTGTAACCAAACCAATCATGAGCCCCATTCACTGCCATAGTATTGAAAAATAATGCTATGTGAAAGAAGCTTATGAACAGTTTGGTACCAAACATTCCTCAAAGTATCTTCCTTCGTGTTAATCAGAACAAAGACATTTAAGATTTTTCATTTTTGGGTGAACCATTCCTTTAAAGCTGCAGTATTTGTGTGGTTATTTAGATTTCACTACAAATACCATAGTTAAACTATATACTGTAGTAAAACCATGACGGTTAATTTTCTTAAGATTTCCCTGCCCCCAATCAACGGTTTTCATGACCCCCTCCAGCGCGAAGCAGGATCTATCAGGTGACATTAGCATATGTAAGCAAGCGCTGGTCTATTCCTTAATTTTTGACTCATGGGGGAAGTCACTAAAACGGTCTGTGCCATGCCAGCAAATCTCGCTCAGTCGTGAAAACACAGTGATATGATCCTATCGGTGTGATTGTGCACAGGATTGCAAACCTGACAATGAACAGGTGAGGAAGCCACAGAGCAGTGGATCTATTTCGATCAGTTCATCCGATTCAGCACATTGGAACAGTCGCGTGTGTGTTCGCGCTCAAAATGGGACGCTGCCCTTTAACGCACCAAACCGATGCCTTGAAAATACTTTACGAGCTGCGGGCTCACAAGATAAACAGGAGCTGTGATGGAGACGGTGAAGGTCAGAGTGGATTAACAACAACACCTGTCCGCGGCGGGTATGATGAGTCCGCGAAGCAGTCGCGCAGGTTGAAGACGATCGCGGAGAGAGCTCGAGAAAGCTGCTTCACGCGACTCATCGATATATTGACGCAGCTCATATCTATAGAGGAAGACTTTATAAAAAGCGTCACAAGACACGAAACGAGTTTGCTCAGGTGCAAGGTAAAATATTTTATTGGTTGTTTTGTGGTATACTGGACATTTTGTGATTTAACAAAAAAAATATGTAGGCTATGCTTTAGTATTTACAACAGTAGGCAAATTCCTAGATACTGCAGTGTTTGGGAACATTGCCATAGTAAATATTAAAATATATTACAGTATTTGCTACAGTTTATTAATTCACTATTAATACTACAGTACAGAATGAAGTAGTATACACCAGTGACGGCGTTTCACGAAAACCTATAGGGTAGCATATGGCAAAATTTCACTGTATAAGGCCATCTCAAATATCCAATCAATGAAACCACATTATGTGTGTACATACTCCTCCAACATGTACAAAATCATACTATGATTGCACGAATGTACACTTACTGACAACAATACGAAAGCAATACTGAAAAACAAAAATAGAAACTAAAAATCATGGTTGTTTAATAATGCTTTTCAAATGTTGTAATTTCTAACTAAGTGCAACTCCAGCAACAGATAAACTTAAACAAGATAATATCAAAACAAAACATACTTTGACCTCCCTTCACAAATCTTGGCATGACAACAGCCAATAAACACTTTAATAAAGACTTTTAAATGATGTGATAGAAACAAGAAACAAAAACTGACATTATTTCAACCATATTTTAACGTTGATTTTTTTAAAGCATTTTATTAACCTTTTTAGCATTAACTGTTGTATCAACGTTGTTTCAACGTTGAAATAAGAACTGACATTATTTCAACCATATTTCAACTTTGATTTTTTAAGCATTTTATCAACTTTTTTTAGCACTAACTGTTGTATCAACGTTGTTTTAACATTAAAACAAGAACTGACACTATTTCAACCATACTTCAACGTTGATTTTTAAGCATTTTATTAACTTCTTTAGCATTAACTGTTGTATCATGGTTGTTTTAATGTTAAAAGAAGAACTGACACTTTTTCAACCATACTTCAACGTTAATTTTTAAGGATTTTATTCACCTTTTCAGCATTAACTATTGTATCAACGTTGTTTTAACGTAAAAACAAGAACTGACATTATTTCAACCATATTTCAACGTTGATTTTTTTTAACCATTTTACCAACCTTTTTAGCATTAGCTGTTGTATCAACGTTGTTTTAACGATAAAAAAGAACTGACATTATTTCAACCATATTTCAACATAGATTTTTTAACCATTTTACCAACCTTTTTAGCATTAACTGTTGTATCAACGTTGTTTTAACGTTAAAACAAGAACTGACATTATTTCAACCATATTTCAATGTTGATTTTTAAGCATTTTATTAACCTTTTTAGCATTAACTGTTGTATCAACGTTGTTTCAATGTTGACACAAGACCTGACATTATTTCAACCATATTTCAACCTTGAAGGTCGGTCATATGCTTGCTGGATTATTATAATGAATGTGAATATTGTGTGACACATGTTAACTCCAAAATGCAAATGTAAATGCTTTTACTTAGGTTTGTATCGTTGCATTTAATCTTTATGTTTTCATCTTAAAGGACAGTGTTGACCTGAAGAACATCTGCTTGAGGATGGCTCTTGATGAAGGTGCTTCCCGCTCGGATAGAGACTTGAGGGAACTTCGGGACTGTCTTCGGCTCATAGTCAGTAATCTGCTTGACTATGTGCGAGATGAGAACAGTCTGAACTCCACCGTGACAAGACACAAGCTGAGGGAACTATACAAGTCCTTCCCTGATATCTGAAGATCTCTAGATGTGGGATTTCGTTGCATGAATTCTAAGGAACAACCTCTGATGGGTTTTGCGAAATCTTAATCAGCGTTTTTCAATCAGGTTGCTTCCACGCGGGCCTCAAGATGACTCGAAGTATTTAAAATATTACAAACAAGCATTAACATATACATGAATATACACTGAGAGAGACTGAAATAGTATTGTTTTTTTTTTTTTAAGTTGATATCTTTATCAAGTGTTTTTCCTATTTATCATGAGTCAGAAATCAGGCAAAAGAATGAAATTCTCTTGAATCATACCAGACTGGCTCTCAGCATGACAGTCAGTACAAGTAAAACAAGTCTGGTTGGTTGGTTGGTTGGTGATTGTGCTGAATCCAGTCAGCTCGACAGGTGGGATGCCTGAGCAAAGTCACACCTCGGGGATGTGTTTGTTATTTGAAAGGCTTTGTTACCTGATGGTAAACAGAGGAACAGCTGGACATTAATTCAAAGGAATTGGGTGGAGGACGGGTGTGTTTGAATTTGTGAATTCCAGTGTTTTGTTCAAGTATAATGACATCACGTTACAATAATGTACTAAATAAAGTCATTTTTATTGTTACATTAGAGTTGGCTATGAGTTCCAAGGTCGTTTATTTGTTTGTTTAATAACCCAATCCATATACCACTTTTCTAGTGTAGGGATTTTGCCAACTGTAGTGTCTGTAAATGATCATCTCTTGTCACTAGATGGTGCACAAAACCAGCAAATTACGAATATTCTGAGTCTTGTGCTTCAGGGGAGAGGGGGGTCAGGTCAGTTGAAACATTTTTCAGTAAATCCCAGTAACCTCATTAAATAATCACACATTTGCACACAGTGATACAATACTTCTGCATATATATTTGTATCACACAGCAAAAGGATATTGCACAATGCTCTGACAACATATTTTTTTAAAAACAGCTAATTTACAGTTTTATATGCAGACATCATATGACAAATGGCTGTTATTCACATTTTTTTGGGAATTATGTTGTGCAATAGATTCTTGATAAGGACAGTTTCGCTTGCTTTGAATTTAATATGCATGATATGGCAAAAAGAAAAATTAAACAACACTAAGGAGAACAACATTTAATAGAAGTTAAATTAACTTCAATGAATTTTAATAGCCTATAGAGACGAAAACAAAAAACATAAATATTCACCACCATCAGATAGTGATCAGAACAAGGCCTCTAAACTGTTAAAAAAAATCATAACAAAAAAGTTTTGTATTTGCTTTATATTTATTTTCTTTAATATTTGTTTCAATAAATGAAGATCCAGACGCCACAAAAGTATATTGACACTTAAAATAAAAAAGGTAGACTTTCATGATTTAGCCCAACGGATCTCAAACTGGGGGCCCAGATTGTGCCGGGGGGCCCAGTTTTATGACATTTTATAAAATACATTAATTTATCATGTATTCTGTTTAATTAAACCTCAGAAAAAATAAAACTACTAACATTACATTGTATATTTTAATAAGTTTTGTTTAATTCAAATTTTATTTTTTACAATGTTTTATGTCATACATTTTCTTTGGGGGTCAACGAAGGGCACAAGTGGGGGCCACCATTCACAAGGCGGGCAGCATGCCGAAAACGTTTGAAAACCACTGCTTTAAATAAAAGTATCACAAATAGAAGTTTGTAGGGATTGTAAAACAATAGATAATCAAAAGGAAAGTACTGGAATGTAGATTTAACTGATTGAAAGATGTAGTTACGCTGTATTTACTCTATAGTTACACTACTACACTGCTTGGGTTACCGTGTGAACTTAAAGGGGTCATATTATGAGATTTTTTTTAAGATTAAAAAGTAAAGTAAGTCTTTGGTGTCCCCAGAGTGATTATGTGAAGTTTTAGCTCAAAAACTCCACAGATAATTTATTACAGCATGTTAACATTTCTATTTTGTAGGTCCAAGCAAAAGTGTGCCATTTTTGGGTGTGTCCTTTAAAATGCAAATGAGCTGATGAAATGCAAACACTGATGGCAATGATGGTGGTTTGTTGCAATTGAAACTCAATTGTGTTGTCAGTTATTTTTTTCTCTTTCTCTCTGCAATAATGGCAGTGCTGTGTTGGATAGTGCAGATTAAGGGTCGGTATTATTGTAATTGACCTTGCTACCTACCTCACAAAACCAAATTTTTCACATGCTTGGAAAGAATGGCTTACCTAACTAAGTAAGTTATTTTTTACGTTTCTAGGTTGAAAGAAGCACAAGGGACCCAGTTATAGCACTTTAAACTTAAAAAAGTCAGATTTTCACGCTGACCCCTTTAAGGGAATCTGATTACATACTTCAACTTATGTAGTCCTGTAAAAAAGTCCAGCTCCATGTTTGCAGATGTCCAATTTATTTGGTAGTCATTATTTGATTAAAATCAAACATTTTTGTGCGTGTCAAGTGTCTACTGGATAATTGATTGTGGTGTGGCCTGTGGTAATGGCGGTCAGCAGAAGTTCAGAGCTACTAAATATTATTGAAATGTGTTTCTTATGGAGAAACACACTGGGAAAAGGTGCATCACAAAACACCAGAAACTGGCTGCTAAACATTTATATAGGTCACGAGTTGGAGAGATAGATCAATTATTTTTGACAGGCATAATTAAGCACCAATAATCTTTAAAGGAGACATTAAATTCAACAAATCTTGGGGTAATTAGTGTGTAGTCTCTCTGGAATAAAATCTAAATTTGTGATTTTTGGATTTAACTGAATCCACATATTTCTCATAATCAAGTCTGATCAGTAGAGGGCGCCATGCACACATTTTAGAGTCCTTACTACTTCACAGAACACAACGGATGCAAAAACACTCAGATTTGAGTGTTTATTAGATGGCATTATACGCCATCTGTTTCATATCTTAAATTGGATTATTATGTGTGAAAGATTCCCCGACTTGTGAGTAATAACGGTATGCTATTTCATATTTATATGCCATTTTATACGGAGCAAATGCTTGTGACTCCCACATGAAAAGCTATCGTAGTGCACTACTACAGTAAACTGTGTTAAAATAAACGTGTTTTTGAACGTTACCACAGTAAATATTAAAGTATACTACAACATTTACTTAAATTTATTAATTCATTATATAATGTAGTAGGCCACATACAGTGTACTGCAATTTACTACAGTTTAAGATAAATGCAAAAAAGTATACTACGTTACTTTTTTATGTTAGAACTGGTCATATACTACACAAGGGTCAGTAGGCTACTTTAAGTAAATTTTTTGAAGTAATATTTTTGCCGTATTGATTACAATTGGCCATGTTTAATATTATTTTACAACACGGTTCAGAATGCTTGATTCTGATTGGCCAGTCACGACACTAACCGCTCAAAACTAACAGCACGTACCCGGATGCCTCAGGTACAGTTTAATATGACACAAAAGTAAATATAAATATGTATTTTTATAACATATATTACATTATATTTACAAATGATGAAACCAAATAGCGTGTTCGTGATATTTGAACGTCTTGTTTTACCTTAAAACAGAAAATAAATGGGGTTTCCTCGCGGAAGGTCTGCATTTATGAAAAATATATGCTAATAAAATATTTCAAATCGACATTTAATGTTTCTTACACGTCTATTTGGCGTGTAAGAAACATTAAATATCGATTTGAAATATAATGTACAGGCAGACGGTTGCTATCGTGAAATAAGAAAACGGTCAGAGCTTATTTCTGCGATAACAACCGGCTGCATATACATTATAACTTACGTAGTACGTAGTAACTATGCTTTTTGCTTTAACTAGTAAAACCATGCGTAATTTTTCTAAGGGACATAATTTTTTATGTGGGATTGAACTGTTCTGCTTATTTTTAAACTTAGCATGTTGCTAATATTGACAAAATTTGCAACACTTTTTTGACTAGAACCTTCTCCCCATGTCATCCCACAAAAATATACAAATGCTACGTACGTACTTATAACGTAACTTATAAAATTTAACCATGGTTAATAGATCTGTAAATTGTGATTCACTCATAAAAGAAATCAGAAGATAAATATTTCTGTTATTTGCATTAATGTCTCTCCAGGCTTAACCACAAACATTTTGAAGACTAAAGTAGGCCAGAGCATAAGATCAAACCATGGTGTTCTAACTTTTGAAACTAGTTACAACTAGTTAACCACACTTATCTTCTTCCTTAAATAACATATCAGCGTCCTGGTTTGTTAGTACACCTATATTTTTATAAAGCTCATCTCAAGGGATGTGTTTTGTTTTGTTCTGTGGTGACTTTGTTTCAGATCCATATCATTTCCACAAGGCTGATCTGAACTCTGATTTGAGGCTCGAGGAGGTCCGCTGTGAGCTCACTAAAAGGCTCATGAGAAGACATTACGGCGACTGCAGACAATATGTAGTGGGATAGATGGCTGGGACATGATGTCATACGGGATACGGCGAGACCGGATTGAGACAGATGAGTAAATGGATGAGTGTTGTGTGAGCAGAACATCAGAGGAGAAAGCCAGGCACTGTTGGGGGTCTGATTCTCTCCATCTGTCTGTCTGTTCACCCACGCTGTCTTTTAATGCTTAACATTAGTCTTATATGTTTACCGTATCTATCTTGATTCAAACCTGATTGTCTTTGAATTGGTTTTGTGTGTTCAGTTCCCATCCTCCCAATAACCTGATTAAGAGTTTACCCGTTTTTTTTATTTGTTACACCCATGTCTGTGAAATTCAAGTCTCAAAATCTATTTAAGTATTTTTTGCACTATGTAGGATGAATTTATGTAAATCACAAAAAATTGGGGTTGTTAGGCTCTACGCTCATTTACTTCCGACCACGGGTAACTCTCCCTCGATCTTCTCACGCAGTGGCAGACGGTGGGCGTGATGTCTACATCGTGAGTCTCTGGTTTAGGGTGTACATTTTTCTTCAGGGGTCACTTTGTTTTCTAAACTTTTCTTTTTTAATCATCTTTCCACACTGCATTTCTTCTTTCTTCTTCTCTGATGCAAAGCCAGCTGTGGACTCTTGGGAGGTTATGACTGGAAGCCCTGAGTGTGTACGTGCACATGTGTGTGTGTGAAACCACACCCTGTGAGTGGGTGCTGGGTGATGACCCCTCACTTTGTAGCACTTTTGCCTCCGCGTGTGTGTGTGCGTGGAGCCCCGGCCCCCAGACGTCTATCTCCGGGGTCCGGTCTCACGCTGAATAGAACCTCCACTGTGTTTCACTGCGGGGCTTTCCCGCACGCTTCGGTTTCAATGTATGATTCATTATCTAATCAGGGGGAGGGTGACGCATCCTTGATGGATCTTATCGAACCCGATGCCCACGCTCAGCCTCCCAGATGCTCCCTCTGCTTAAGAAACAGAATTAATAGAGCTATTTTTAGTTTGGGGAATCTTAAAATAGGCTCAACAGGGTGTGGTGGGACCTCGCACGATCACGGCCTGTATTTGAGAAGAAACGTGGTGGGATGTAGTCACGATGAACTTCGTGATTTGTGTGTATGGTCTTTTCGTGAGTCCCTGTTTTATTTTTTGTGAGAACACACATGTTTATGAGTTTTATGTATTTTATGAGATTTTATGAGACCCTGTACCACAAAAACAGCACGGATTTGTAGCAATAAAAATAGATAGTATGGGTCAAAATGATCGATTTTTCTTTTATGCCAAAAATCATTAGGATATTATGTAAAGATCATGTTCCATGAAGACATTGTATACATTGTACAAGTTCCTTCCATAAATATTTCAAACCTTTTATTTTTCTGAGTGGATGCAATGCTAAGGACTTCATTTGGAAGCCATTTTCTCAATATTAAGATTTTTTTGCACCCCCAGATTTCAGATTTTCAACTAATTGTATCTCGGCCAAATATTGTCCTATTTTAACAAACCATACATCAATTGAAAGCTTATTTATTCAGGTATTTCAAAAAATTGACCCTTATGACTGGTTTTGTGATACAGGGTGTACATTTTAAACATTAAAAAGTGAAAAGATATTTGATATATTTGAGTTTCATCATCATATCAATTGACCAATTAAGGACAGGCACTTATTAAATGTGCAAATTTTTTATCGGTTTATTGGTTATTTTAAGGATTTTTTTTATCAAAACACATTTGTGCCTTTTAGGGTTCTTCCCTATATGGTTCATTGGCGATAAAAAGTTATTGACTTTTGTTTTAAGGTTCTTCAGATCAGTGTTTAAGCTTTTTTTAAAGTTGTCTTTGATGTTAAGCTGTTAAAACTGTTTCAGTTCTGGTTCTGTGTGGTACATTGCGTTATACTGTGTTATACTGTATCCCATTTGTTACTGGGGTGGTACCCTTTCAAAAAATACAGCTTTGGACATGTAGAGTTCACATTAGTACCTCAAAGGTACATATTGGTACCAAATGTATGTACTAGGGCTGTCAAAAGATTAATCGCGATTAATCACATGCAAAATAAAAGTTTTTTTGCACAATATATGTGTGTGCACTGTGTGTACTTATTTGGTATATATGTAAATACACACACATGCATGCATGTATGTAATTTAAAAAGAATTTAAATTTAAAAAGAAACAATTACATGTATATATATTTTTTATGTATTTATATATAATATAAAATATATCAAAATCTAAATAATATATATATATATATATATATATATATATATATATATATATATATATATATATATATATATATATATATATATATATACACACTTATTTAGATTTTGATATATTTTATTTTATATATAAATAAATAAAAAATAAACATAAATACATTTTTTTTAAATGTTTACATGTATGTGTGTATTTATATATACATAATAATTACAAACAATACACACACAAATATATCATGCAAACACAAACTTTTATTTTGTATCAGATTAATCGCGATTAATCTTTTGACAGCCCTAGTATGTACCTAATGGTACATATTGGGACATGTTTTTAAATGGTACTGCCACAGTGACAGCTAAGCGAAAAAATTTTCTAACAGTGTAAAATCCATGCTAAAGTTATAATCTAATGATGATATTAGTAGCATTATAGTTTTATTTCGTATTGATTCCAGTCGTTCATTTCTGAGTCTTGTAAGTCGGTCATTACGAGAAAACAGGAAACTCATGGCCAATTTTATGCTTGAACTCGAGGAAATGTCATCAAAACATTTCTTTGAGCGTTTTAATGAGGGGTTAAGGCTACAGTATATTTTATAAGCAGAAACGAAATAGTGCAGTGGAGTTTAAGCATTCTTCACTTAAATAAGGGACCGTTTAAGGCCCAGACTAATTAATATTGGTGTAGCATGGTGGATATTGGATAATGCATATTCTTAATTCTGATTCAGTTGGTAGCGAGGTTATTTGACACATTTTCGTATCTTTGTGTTTGCACAAGTGCATTCATAATTTTGCAAAGAAAACTGATGGTTCACAAAAAATGGGAATGAGAAAAATAACAATGAGCTACAGTATCCCTACTCTCAGAGCATTGTGTTAACAATGCAATGCACAGGTCATGGTTAGATCCCAAGGAAAGACATGTATAGATTGAATGCATCGTAAGTCGCTTTGGATAAACGTGTCTGCCAGATGCATGTAAATGTAAATTACAGATAGTCTCATATTTGATTGTCATTGTGTGTGAGAGAGTCAGCCTCAGGGAAGAGTCCTTTTTCTGTAGTTGTGAATATGATGTAATGGAATGTTGAGGTCATCCTGTGGTTGCCATGTCATCATAGGAACGTAAATTTGGGGTATCAAGTAAAGCATCAATCAAATTCTTATAAGTCAATTAACTTTGACTAAAACCCTTTATTCCTACTTCTTTCATGTTCATGTATTTAACATTAAATCAAGTCTTCATAGCTTAGGTTTTAATGTCAAGAAACCACATTTTGGTTACAAGATGCATCACTGTCTGACTAACCTGACCACAGCCAAGTGGGTAATATTGTAAACTCTTGTTTAAAACCACAGTCTAAATTTGAGCCCACACCTGTGAAGGGTTTACAATTCTGCCAGGGATTAAAAAACAAAGGATCTTTCATTAGAAAAGAAAAAAGTATCTTGACAAATCTAAATGTATTTTACCAAATTTAATTGGTGATATAAATTTTAATATTGTCAATAAATAATGAACAATAGTTAACATGAATTAACAATGAACTCCTACAGTATTTGCTAATCTTAGTAAATGTTATTTTCATTTAGGGTTAGGGTTAGGGTTAGGGTTATTTACTAAATCATTTTAAAGTATCTGTTAACATAAGTTAATGCACAAAGTTATCACTGTAAAAATGCTACAGTGTGAGTTTAATCAAATTGGTTATGAATGTCAAATGAACCTAATCTACTATTTAACATTTTTGAAATAGTATATATTTGGCATAACTTAAAACAGGTTAAAACGATTTTACTTAATTTGTTAAGTTGGAGTTAATTAAAAACGTATTACCAAAGATTAGTTAATATGTGGCGTATTGTTAGTTCGTGTTAGCTTATGCATTGGTTCTCAAACTTTTTTGGCTTGCGACCCCCCTTGTGTACGGTGCATCCCTTCATGGCCCCCCAGGGAAAATTTATGACATAAAACATTCCAAAACCCAAAATTTGAATTACACAAAACATTTAAAATGATACAATATAGTGCTGTTGGTTAGTAGCCTTGTTTTTCTGAGGTTTAATTGCACAGTATTTATAATAAGTAAATTAATTATATAAAATGTCATTAAACTGGGGCCCCCCTGGCATCATCTCTGGGCCCCCCAGGGGACCACGGCCCCGATTTTGGGAACCACTAAATGCATTTACTAAAATTAACAAATACAACTGTACTGTAAAGTTTTATTTACAGTATTTGCGGCATTCTAATGACTTTGATAAAACACATGATTGTACCAAACTTTCATCAGTTTTATGTTGGAAAACCAATTACTTTAATGCCAATTCTCCATTTACAACCCCAATTTATTTTTCCTGCTCTCACCACCTTAAAAAGGCTGATCATCCATTTGGATTATTTACCTAGGGATCGGGCCTTAACTCTCTGCCTCTTTTACACACCAGCAGGCTCGACAAATGTTCGAATATAATTTATCTCGCAGTTTATATTGCGTATACTCCAGAGTTCAGGTATCTCCACTTAAAATGAAGCCTTCATGTCAAAAATCTTGGATCGGTTTCTGAAACTTCTCCATGTGTCTGCAGGGCTGTATTCACTTACGCTCATGCGAGAGCGTTTAATTGAAGACTTATGCGTGCTCACCGTTGCACCCTGTCCCTCTTTTTGACACAATTGGACCGGTTGAAGGTGTCTCATGGGAGACATTAGTCAGTGAAAAAGCAAATAGTCCATTTTGAATCCATGTTTTCAATTTGCAGACACATGGTTTGAATTAGGGTCATGCTTACTGAGGTGGGAGGGTTACCCTCAGGACAGAGGTGAGTGAGGGCTTCCTATACACCCACTGAAAAACACACCCGCATTTACACTTTACGAATCAGCTCTGTTTTTTATTTTTGGGGCCTTTTGGGTTTAATTAAAAGGATACTGTGTTTATATATTGATTACAGTTATGTTTTAATAGTTCGGCTTACGTGTGGGTAAAAAATCCTTGTTGCACTTAAATGTTGAGTTTTGAACAACTTTTTTGACTAGTTAGGATTTGCTATAAATTATAAAAATGAAATTGTAATAACTTAAGCCCATTCAACTTTACTTTTTTATTTAGACCTCCTGTTCTCACTAGTCAAGAAAGTTGAAATAACTTGTTAATTAAAATTTTTATTGCAACAAGGAATTTTCTTTACCTTTTTATGAAAAAATATTAGATGCATAAAAATTTAAGTAAAACAAAATCATTGCATGATAACCTTAACCTTGACTTTTAGAAGTATTTGTTGTGTCCTATATGCAAAGATTTATGCAAATCCTGGTGATTTTAAAATGTTTCAGAAGAACATTGTGTGTATCACAAATTACTTTTTTTGACTACTGATCAGGAAATAAGACATAATCTTAAATCATTTTGGTTCTTTTGTCCCTTTTTAGATTGAATTTGTTTAAATTCCACATATTTGAACCCTGATTTTATATATTATATACAAGAAATTATATATTTTATGCATATACATTGTATGCATTTCTTAAATGTTTTAAGTAACATCAGTAATCAATTTGTAAACATTAGTTAATAGATGATAAAAAAAATATGTAAGTTAATGCCAATACCTTCATTGTTTGTTTGTTTATGTAAGTTAATTGTGCATTAACTAATGTTAACAGACACTTTTATTAAAAAAATTTAGCCTATTAGTAAATGTTAAAAATGAATATATACAAAGATAAATAAATTAAAATAGTTACATTATGTTACCAAAAAATCCAATCTAAATTAAGTTTTCTTATCATGGACAATTTTTTTTACCTGACCTTTAACCAATGTGTTACTCATTTGTAGTTTTTTTATCTGAAAATAAGCACGAGAGCAAGTCTGGGATTCTTGGATTACATCATCCTCTATGATGTCATCACTATTGGGTGACTTTGGCACACGTTAGGAACGGGTGAGGTCAGGCAGATTTTTCGCTCTCGCTGCCCAGCGCAAATCATTTATCACAAACCCTCAGGTCAATGTATCCGTACGGAGAACCGTTAACCCCCTAATCCGGTCTCTGTATCATTACGCCCGTCTCGTCAAGGGGACAGTCGAGAGAGGGTGACGTCTTCGTCCTAAAAAATTGGAATGGAAGCCAGTTGTGTTTTTCTCTCGGGAGACATCATAATGATTTGATTTACTGGTCGTCATTTGATAAACCGCGTACTCTACACACATGCACGAACAGACGCACGCCCCTCTTGGAGAAACCAACGGTGCCAGAGAAGGTTCGGGCCGCAGGACATCTTGGGGCTGCAATCACATTCATTCTCATTAGATTCTGATAGTGGCAGCTGGAGGCACGAGCCAGAGTCATAAAAACTCACTACCTCTCTCGCCATTACCTCATTCAGATCACATCATACCCCGTCAGCCCTTCTTTGCATCTGTGTGCGCCGGCTTATGTTTTTAATGCGCGTACGCTTACATTTTTTTTTTTGCTTGTCAGGCTACTTGTCATATTAATCTGGTGAATAGTAAAGGAAATGGCCCGTCCTTAACCTTGAAACATTAAGCAGGCATGTCAAGGTGACATGCAGGCTTTTTACTATGAAAGAAAAATTACAAATGAGATCTTTTCAATATTTAAATCACTTCAACTAGACAGCAATGAGATAAATAGAGAGCAAGCTCCTCTAGAGATCTCAACTATGTCTCAGACTGGACTCAGTTAAATCGGCAAACCAAAGTCAAAGATTTTAATAAGAACTCAAATGTTTTGCATCAAATTCTTCCTATACCCAATTATATTAGCTTTTATATGCATGCTTATCAAATCGTTTTTATTCTTACCGTGCGTTTATTTGAAATAAGCTTGAGTCAAACTATGTTTCTTTTAGCAATAAAATATTCTTTGATCCTTAAGAATAAAAAATGTCCAAAATTGATCTTAAGCTGTAAATGGGGCAATACCTTTAATATGTACCATTTGTGCACAGATATGTATACATTTGGTACCAATTTGTATCTTTGAGGTACTAATTTGAACTCTTTAGGGACTAATTTGAACATTTTTTGGAATGGTACCAGCTAGGGACCATTCTATGACCCATTTTTTTCGGACAGTACAGTATAAATGTGAGGTATTGCCACACAGTTGCATTATTTTTTTCATGTCTTTCTTCCTCTCTCTTTCTTACCAGTCATCAATCTCTTGTTGTTTCACCAAAACTCAATTCGCAGACTTCCAGAGAGTCACTATATCAGGTTTATCAAGGCCAGTTAATAGAGGTTAACTGCGTTTAGACGCTCCTCGGACCAGCCGAAGAGCACATTCTGCCCCCACTCGCTTTGCCTGTATGTCATTCCCAGTAAACATTTTGTCAGGATGGTTTTTTTTACAGATGGCTGTTTGTTTTACAGCCACGGCAGAGGTCAATAGAGATCGGCTCTACGAGATGAACTAGCTCATTCCCTCGAGATGTCCGTCAGTAGTGAGGTCTGATGATAGATGAAGCGAGCAAGGGATCGCATCGGGCCCGTATTCAATCACATCGCTCCGTAGCTTCCATTACAGTGGGTGATGCTTAATGACAAGCTGTTTATGTTATATAGACTGTGGAGAATGGCAGGTTTTATTGGATGGCCATTGATTTGTCATTGAATTCTGTTTAAAAGAGTTGACAGACAGATTTGTTGATGTTCCCATAGACCTTAGCGTTTAAATTTTTGATATCTTCACTTTTATGTGACATAAAGAATGAGTTTGTCTATTTTGCAATGTTCATCTGCGAGACCTTTATCTAACATTACTATTTTTCGTCCATCCTCTTCAACCACCCAGCTCCATTCTGGTAGGCGTATGGTAGGTCCATTTCCAATAAATAAAATCAAGGCCCTACATTTTTCTGATTTTTACACACAGCAGAAGAAATTAAATAATTAAAGGAAAACACCACTGTTTTTCAATATTTTACTATGTTCTTACCTTAACTTAAACTAATTAATACACACCATCTTTTTTCAATGCGTGCACTTAATCTTTGTACAGCACCTCATTAATGTGTTAGCATTTAGCCAAGCCCCATTCATTCCTTAGGATCCAAACAGGGATGAATTTAGAAGCCACCAAACACTTCCATGTTTTTCCTATTTAAAGACTGTTACATGAGTAGTTACACGAGTAAGTATGGTGGCACAAAATAAAACTTTTGTTTGGAGCCATAGGAATGAATGGGGCTAGGCTACATGCTAACACATTCACGTAGCCCTGTACAAAGATTAAAAGTGCACACATTGAAAAAAGATAGGTATGTATTAATTAATCTAAGATGAGGTAAGAACATAGTAAATTATTGAAAAACTGTGGTGTTTTCCTTTAAGGGAGACAAATAGCTTGTGAACAATGTTGTTGACTATTTTCAGGTAGCTTTGTGTAGCCATACTTTTAGACTGATAAGCAAAAGCTCTGGACTACGAAGCAGCTTTTAAGGAGCAACCAAAAGGCTGTGTGACTGACATGTAAAGCAACCAATCACATTTTGGCTTTGTTTCCAAAGAATACTGTTTAAAGAAAGCGACACACGCATCTCCCAAAAATCCTGTAGAAGTCAACCAATTAGATGATAACTTTAAAAACTCCTGAAGTGTTACTAATTTTGTTTGCCTTATGCATCAGACGTCCACCAAAGGCCAGCATGACATGAGGAAGAGACTAATTTTCAGGTATCTTTAACACAGTCTGGAATGGTTTTCGGGTATATTTAGGATTTCTTAAAAAACTAGCTTATATCAACAGTATATATGAAAGGCAACAGCAAATACTCATGATACAGATGGCATAAATCAAATAAAGCAGTAAAGGTACTTTTCATCAGCACTAAGTTTTGCTTTACCAGTTTGATTTATTGTCAGGTTATCTTTCTTTCTGTCTTGCGCTCGGGTCTCGTGCACGCTCATGAAGTTTCTCTCACACGCAAAATCACTGCCAAACGCCAAACACACAAGACCATTGAAATCTTTCTTGGGCCCAAGCCACATACAGTGATGTCACTGTGCTTATTCTGAGTCTTTTGCTCTAATGTATGCTGACTTAAGCGGTTAAGAACACACACACATACCCACATTACCTAAAAGGAATGTGTATTGCTTTTTGCATAGGCAAGGTATGATGCACAAGTATAGGCTTAACTACCGGTACATATATTACTCACATTGTCAGAATAAAATGCGCATTTGTAACTTTTTAAAGAGTAGCCTACTGCCCCAGTGATAGCTTGGCACCAATTGTGAACTTGGACCACAAAACGTCTCGGTTACGTATGTAACCCTCGTTCCCTGAAGGAAGGGAACGGAGACGTCACGTCGTGACCGACGAATTGGGAACCGCTTCGCGGGTGACCTATCTACTTCGAGAACTATAAGAAACGCCAATGAACTTGGCATGCAGGTATTTGCATAATGCCGGCGCCGCCCCGCCAGGTGCGTATATAAGGCGCAGGTGCACAATACCAAATTAGCTATATTATTGCTGAGAAGCCGAGCAGCAGTGCCCGGCCTGAAAACAGCAATGGAACAGCAAACTGTGGCGACGGGACGTGACGTCTCCGTTCCCTTCCTTCAGGGAACGAGGGTTACATACGTAACCGAGACGTTCCCTTTCAGTCGGTCACTACGACGTCACGTCGTGACCGACGAATTGGGAATCCCTACCAAAACGCCACTGCAGCTGAACCCTTCCAGTGTCTGTAAAAGCCCTCCGCCCTCCACATAGGGGGCGGAACCTAAGGCGAAATGCAGAAGGCCGGTCACTACCTGTTCCTTAACCCACGATAGTGAAGCAGCGAACTGGGGAAGCGTCTAAACTGAGCGGAGCTAGAACACTGCGGAAGCCATCCCCTAAGAAGGTTGAATGGATGACATAAATATGAAACAACCGATAGGTTGCTCATAAAAAGTCTCTGAACAAAACATAGTATGCAGAGAGATGCAGAGCAGGCTCTGCTAAGGAAAACGTGGAGGATTAGTACCCCACGGAGTATACACACAAATGAACCCCACGTAGGGGACAAATGTGGACGCCTAGCCTACACAGGTTTACAGAGAATACATCAGTGATAGGTTGACAGCGGATGCTCCGCAACACCAGCTATCAGGGCGGTGGAGGAGAGGCAAAAACAGTTTTTTAGACGTTTTTGCCCCGAAGGCCTTCCATATTGGTGCAGATGTGCAGCACCAAAATAGAGGCTCCAAGCCGACACACGAGCCGACCCTCGGCATTCTTAACTAGTTAGTAGAAAGAACCCGAGTGGAAACCGGTTCGACACGAACACTATAGAATCTTGTGAACGTATTAGGTGTCGCCCAGCCTGCAGCTCTACAAATATCTGTTAGCGAGGAACCGCGAGCCAGTGCCCAAGATGATGCCACACTGCGTGTAGAGTGGGCACGTAAATTAAACGGACAAGGCACATTCTGCTTTTGATATGCAAGGGCTATAGTATCCACAATCCAATGGGACATCCTCTGCTTGGTGACAGCTTTCCCTTTCTGCTGACCACCGAAACAAATAAAGAGCTGGTCTGAGGTCCTAAAGCTTTGCGTCCTGTCTATATACACACGTAGTGCACGAACAGGGCATAACAAAGCCGTGGCTGGGTCTGCCTCCTCCAAAGGCAGCGCTTGGAGGTTCACCACTTGATCTCTGAAAGGAGTGGTGGGAACTTTGGGCACAAAGCCGGGCCGGGGTCTCAGTGTTACGCTGGATGCAGCCGGCCCGAACTGAAGGCACGATTCGTCGACCGAAAATGCATGAATATCCCCTATCCTCTTAACAGAAGCCAAAGCAAGGAGAGTTAATGTTTTCATAGTAAGAAATTTAACACTCACACTATGCAGAGGCTCAAATGGGGCTTCCTGGAGTGATTTCAGCACCAAGGACAGGTCCCAAGGAGGAATAGAGGGAGGACGCGAAGGATTCAGTCTTCGAGCGCCTCTGAGAAATCTAATGACCAGGTCGTGCTGACCCACTGTTCTACCGTTTACGGGTGAATGGTGAGCTGATATCGCAGCAATATCGACTTTAATAGTGGATGGTGACAGCCTATTCTCCAAACGGCGCTGGAGATATAAAAGCACAACACTAATCGGGCATTCTCGGGGGTTTTCACTTTGGGAAGAACACCAGTCGACAAACAGGTTCCATTTAAGCGCGTAAGCCTGTCTCGTAGACGGCGCTCGCGCTGCAGCAATAGTGTTAGATACCTCTTGCGGTAAATCACTCAAATCCTCCGTGCCCCGTCCAGAGACCACACATGGAGGTTCCACAGGTCGGGGCGCGGGTGCCATAATGTGCCCTCTTGTTGAGAAAGAAGGTCCTTCCTCAGGGGAATCTTCCAAGGAGGGGCTGTCGCGAGGAGAGAGAGTTCTGGAAACCAACTCCTGGTTGTCCAATACGGTGCCACCAACAGCACGCTCTCCTCGTCCTCCCGGACTTTGCATAGGGTTTGCGCAATGAGGCTCACCGGAGGGAACGCGTATTTGCGCATGTTTCGCGGCCAGCTGTGTGCCAATGCATCCACGCCGAGCGAGTCGTCGGCTAGTGAATAGAACAGGCGACAATGGGTCGTCTCTGGGGAAGCAAACAGATCTATCTGCGCTTTGCCGAAACGTCTCCAAATCTGCTGAACCGCAATGGGGTGGAGTCGCCATTCGCCGGGACGCGCAGCCCGAG
This sequence comes from Paramisgurnus dabryanus, assembly GCF_030506205.2. Taxonomy (NCBI): domain Eukaryota; kingdom Metazoa; phylum Chordata; class Actinopteri; order Cypriniformes; family Cobitidae; genus Paramisgurnus; species Paramisgurnus dabryanus. The sequence goes on from NC_133340.1 coordinate 2,709,681, forward strand.
AGAGCGCATCCGCCTCTACATTGAGCGTGCCCGGGATGTAAATGGCACGAAGAGACCTCAAATTCTTCTGACTCCAAGTGAGGAGATGACGGGCGAGATGCGACAGGTGACGCGAGCGTAAACCGCCTTGACGATTGATGTACGCCACGGTCGCAGTGTTGTCTGTGCGAACTAATACATCTTTGCCCTGTAACTCGTTGCTGAAACGGACGAGCGCAAGATATACAGCCCACATTTCTCGGCAATTTATGTGCCAATGCAGCTGGGGTGCCGTCCAGACCCCCGAAGCCGCAAGCCCATCGTACGTGGCCCCCCACCCCGTGTCCGAAGCATCTGTGCATACTATTGCATGCCTGGAGACCTGTCTCAGAGGCACACCGGCTCGGAGAAACGCACGGTCTGACCACGGAGTGAAAGTGCGACGACACGCAGGTGTAATGATAACACGGTGAATGCCGCGCAGCCACGCTCTCCTCGGGACTCGATCGTGAAGCCAATGCTGAAGCGGTCGCATATGGAGCAGTCCGAGCGGAGTTACAGCTGCGGCTGCTGCCATATGCCCCAAAAGCTTCTGAAATTGTTTCAGCGGGACCGCGCTCTTGCTCTTGAATGTATTCAGGCAAGTCAGAATCGACTGTACACGCGCTTCTGTTAGACGAGCTGTCAAATCGATCGAGTCCAGTTCCATACCGAGAAAAGAGATTCTCTGCACGGGGCAAAGCTTGCTTTTTTCCCAGTTGACCCGAAGACCCAAACGAGCGAGGTGTTTTAAAGTTAAATCTCTGTGATCGCACAGCGTCTGACGTGTTTAAGCTATTATTAGCCAATCGTCCAGATACGCGAGAATGCGCACACCTCTCTCTCTCAGGGGTTTTAAAGCCCCCTCCACTACTTTGGTGAATACACGGGGCGACAGAGAGAGCCCGAATGGGAGGACTTTGTACTGGTATGCTCGCCCCTCGAACGCAAAGCGGAGAAACGGCCTGTGCCGGGGGAGAATCGATACATGAAAGTACGCGTCCTTCAGGTCGATAGATGCGAACCAATCGTTTGGACGAATGCATGGAAATATGCGTTTGGGCGTCAGCATCTTGAACGGCATTCTGTGAAGTGCACGGTTCAGCGAACGCAGGTCCAGGATCGGTCGCAAGCCGCCGCTTTTCTTGGGTACAATAAAGTAAGGGCTGTAAAACCCCGACCTCATCTCGGCTGGAGGGACCGGCTGGATCGCGTCTTTCGCCAATAAGACAGCGATCTCCGCACGGAGGACGTGCGCATCGGCAGCTCTCACCGTAGTGAAACGAACGCCGGAGAATTTGGGGGGACGCCGGGCAAATTGGATCGCGTAGCCGAGACGAATCGTGCGTAAAAGCCAACGCGACGGGCTGGGAAGCTGTTCCCACGCCCCCAGACACCGAGCGAGAGGGACTAAAGGCACGATCGGTGTACCCGCGGCGGGCGCAACGGAGGTGATCGCCGGTGTGTGCGTATTGGCCGCACCGACAGTAGTGTTGTGCATGATAACACTCACCTGAGTCCGCTGCTGGGTGGGTGAGTAAGGGAGGCTCTGCTGGAGACACCTCACGCCACTCGATGCACCCTCTGGCGAAGGGGGAGGAAGACGATGGGTTATGAGCCCGTGATTGTCTTCTCTCCCCTGAGAAGACAGAGAGCGCGGAGGGGTTATGAGCCCGTGCGTTGCTCTCGTACTCCTCTGATGAGTCGGAGAACGAGGGGGGGTTATGAGCCCGCTCGTGTCTCCGGCGCTCATCTGAAGACCTAGAGATGGGAGTGGAATTCGCTCTTTTTGTGGAATTGTGGGTGCCGACTGAAAAGTCGGCGGAACAGAAAATTGAAACAAAGGATTCCCCAACCGGCCCTCCTCCGGTGGGGGGAGTGGTGCTTTCACCATCTCCCGAAGAGCGATCCCCTCCATCTCTAGGTCGCCCGTCTCAGGGCCGCTTCGATTTTCTTTTTCCACCCTTTGAAGCGGGCTGAGCGGGCGGGGCGGGCTGCTGACGACCGGTTCCTCGCTTCTTAGAAGAGCCCCGGGGAGGAACGGAGGCGGCCGCCGCAGGACGCCCTCGGCGAGGAGCAGGCTGAGGCGCCGACGTGGATGGGGCAGGCGCAGGACGCTTCCGACGTGGCATGATCTGAGCGATGGCCTCAGTCTGCTTCTTGGCCGCGGAGAATTGCTGCGCAAACTCCTCGACCGTCTCGCCGAACAGGCCGGTCTGGGAAACCGGAGCATTCAGGAGCCGGGTTTTATCGGCGTCCTTCATGTCCGCCAGACACAGCCAGAGATGGCGTTCCTGGACTACCAGGGTAGACATCGCACGCCCGACGGCGCGTGCGGTGACCTTGGTCGCACGAAGCGCCAGATCCGTAGCCGCACGCAGTTCAGAGAACTCCGCCGAGTCGTGACCTCCCACGTGCAGATCCCTCAGAGCCTTAGCCTGGTGGACCTGCAGCAATGCCATGGCATGCAGGGCAGAGGCTGCCTCCCCACAAGCCTTGTAAGCAGCACCGGACAGCGCCGAAGACTGCTTACAGGCCCGTGAGGGGAGAGTAGGCTGGTCCCGCCAGGAGGAAGCGACACCGGCCGGACACAACTGCATCGCGACCGGCCGCTCCACTGACGGGATACCAGTGTACCCCTTGGCATCTCCACCCTCGAGAGAGGTGAGGGGTGAAGGCTGAAACGGTCGGTTCCGGGCGGAAAACGGGGTTTTCCACGACCGCGTCAGCTCTTCATGCACCTCGGGGAAGAAAGGCACCGGGGGCGAGGACTGAGAAGCCCTGGCACCCCCGAAGAACCAATCATCGAGGCGGGACGGTTCAGGTGGGGGAGGTTTAGTCCACTCCAAGCCGACCGCCTCCGCCGCCCGAGCGAGCATGGCTGCCATCTCGGGGTCGAACACAGAAGCCGCAACCTGGCCCGAAGGCGGGAGCGGATCCGGATCGACGTCCGAGGCTGACAACCCCCCTTCCGATGTTACGGTGGACATCGCGTCGGGTGGAGGCTCGACAGAGCGCGAGGACACCGTAGAACACGGGCCGCTCGTCTCCATCGGGACCTCCGCTGGCAACGGATCAGGGCGCTGGGAGCTGCTGGACGAACCAGCAGACCGACCCAGCACCGTTATACGGAGGTCATCCTTCGCAAGTCTGGTAGCTGCGCTCTTAGCAGCACCAGACTTGGAAGGCGGGCGCCGTTCCCGGAGAAACGACACCCGTCTCCGCAAATCCGCCATAGTCATGCCCTCACAGATGGGGCATGAACTATCACGCAACGCTGCCTCTGCATGCTGGAGCCCCAGACACGAAAGACAACGCTGGTGGCCATCCCGGGGGGCGATGAACACACCGCATCCAGAAACCGAACACGGACGGAAATCCATCTTTAAAAAGACGACCCCGACCGTGACACGAATGAGTGGCTGTCTTTAAAAAGACACAAAGCTCAAACGTGCTGCTCTTTTAGGGAAATCACTCTTTTGTGCAAGCTGGTGAAACACACAGGGAGAGGCAACGCACTCACTCGAACTCAAGTCCTGATTAAAGAGACAGAGAGAGAGAGAAAGGGTGGAGAAAAAACACTGCGAGCCTCCGCTGAGGTGTCTTCGCCCAACCAACTTTGGCAAGCTGAGATCTTTTTTCCCACAGAACAGGATCTACGAAGATCAGTTTTTTTCAGAATAGCTTCTCGTGAGCAGATGTCTGCCGGCTTCGAAGCAATAAAGCTAATTTGGTATTGTGCACCTGCGCCTTATATACGCACCTGGCGGGGCGGCGCCGGCATTATGCAAATACCTGCATGCCAAGTTCATTGGCGTTTCTTATAGTTCTCGAAGTAGATAGGTCACCCGCGAAGCGGTTCCCAATTCGTCGGTCACGACGTGACGTCGTAGTGACCGACTGAAAGGGAACCAGGGCCATTAAAAAAAAATCTGACAGCTGAATAATTAAGATTTCAATTGATATGGTTTGTTATGATATGAGAATATTTGGCCCAGATAATGCTATTTAAAAAAATCTAAATATTAAGAATATCCCTCTTTAAAGGGAACATATCATGAAAATCTGACTTTTTCCATGTTTAATTGCTATAATTGGCTCCCAAGTGCTTCTATCAACCTAGAAAATGTGAAAAAGATCAACTCACTAACTTAGTTTTGGTAAACCATTTTCTGCAAGCATGTAAAAAATAGGTTGTTGAAATTGGCTCCACTTGTGATGTCAGAAGGGGATTATACCGTCCCTTAATCAGCACTATCCAACCATGGCACTGCCATTTAGTGCATGAGAGAGAGAGAGAGAGAGAGAGAGAGAGAGAGAGAGAGAGAGAGAGAGAGAGAGAGAGAGAATAATTGACAGCACAATTGAGTTTCAATTTCAACAAACCACCATCATGGTGATCAGTATTTGCATTTCAGCAACTTAAAAACGGCACATTTTTGCTCACATCTATAGTGCCAATTTTAACATGCTATAATAAATTCTCTGTGGTGTATTTTGAGCTAAAAGTTCACATTATGTACTCTGGGGACACCAAAGATAAATTTTACATCTTAAAGGTTGTGTGTTAATTTTAAATTAAAGCAACACTATGTAGTTTCCATGTAAAAATGACTTACAGCTCCCCCATGTGGTTGAAAAGTGCAACAGTGTCTGGTATCAGACACTCTTCTGCAGGCAGGGGAAGGGGCGGGGCTGTGTTTCCTACCCTCCACCGCCACTTTCAGAGTGTGCTTGTAGCAGCTAGGAGGCTGCTCAGGTTGCAGCAACAGTACAATTTGTCCAGTTAAAAGTTGTTCTATCACTGAAATAATTTTAGAGACATTATTTAAAGGTAAAAAACTACATAGTGTTGCTTTAAGTCCTTAGTTTTCGTTTAATTTTATTTTTTTTTGGTCGATTCTCAAAGAGCAGAATCGATTTTTTCTTTAATATTTATTTTCGCAAACATTTAATGTAAGATTAACGTTAATCTAATTACTAGTCTTCTTGACTAGATGTCACCCTCTCTTTTTGCCTTGCGCGATGTTACCAAGGAGCGAGATGCGAGCCTGTCATTCATTCATTCATTCAGTGCTTAAAATGGCGGTTTTAGGTGCTTCATCAAAGTTTATGCTAGCCTGGCTCCGCCCTCCTATGTGCTTCCGCTTAATTTTCATTTCGCTTCAGCAGTACGTCTGGAATTTCTCTATAGAGTTTCGTTTTCTCCTGCAAAAATCTGCAGGACCAATCAGCGAACAGATGGGGGTTGCTAAGAACGATGACGTTGAGGTCGCGCGTCAGTTTGAGTTGTAGTTCAGTAATGGCAGCGGAGAAAGACGTGAGAAAAGCTATTCGGTCCGTTGTTGCAAAACTGCCGAATATACAGAAGTTAAAGCCGGAGCAAGAATCAGGTTCGCTAAGTTTTGTTTGTCTGATTATTCTGACTTGTTGTTTCCGGACGGTTTCGGTGCATGATATACGTCACGACCACATGTTAGCGATTGGCTTTGGCAGATCCTGAGTGACTCTGGGCAGATCCAATTGTTTTAAACTTCAACAATGGACCCTCCTTAACGGAAGTAACGCTTTGCAATGGAGCGTGGCCAGACTCTCTGTACAAATGAAATGAATGTACGAGAGTCTGGTTGGACCAGGCTATGTTTATGCCACCTTTTCATAAAAAGTCAGAGGTATGGAAGCATTTTAGATTTCGCAAGCAAGACGACGACGATAGTGTTGTGGCTTTAATTTCTTTTTATTAATTACCCACTTGTAAACTGCTGTTAACTGTTCTTTTTTATTAATATATTTGTATTAAATCTATTTTCATTGAGTTGAATTGAGAATCAAGAATAAAAACTGACCCGAGAACAGGAATCGAAAATTGATGCGAGAATCGAAATCGAATCGTTTTGATAGCTTGTGAATCGAAACCGAATCGATCTGGAACATCTGAATCGATACCCAGCCCTAGTCCTTAGCAATGCATCCAAGTTTTGATATATTTATGGAAGGAAATGTACTAAATATCTTCATCATGGAAAGATCTTAACTTAATATCCTAATGATTTTTGGCATAAATGAAAAATCAATCATTTTGACCCATACAATGTATTTTTGGCTATTGTTACCCGTACTACTTGACACTGGTTTTGTGGCCCAGGGTCACATTTTTGAACCATTTTTCTGACAGTGTAGCATGTATCACAGTTGTTTACAGTTTGGTTTAGAGAAAGCCTGCTGGAGTTATTTTACGAACACTCTAAACATGTCTGGGTTATTTTTAACCCATGTTGGGTAAATATTGGACACAACACAAGACTAGATTAAAATTGGCCCAATGATGGGTTGTTTTAACCCAAATGCTGGGTTATTGTAACCCATGGTTGCATAACAAAACAACTCAACATTTGGTCATTTTAACCCAGCGGTGGTTTCTGTCCAATATTTACCCAGCATGAGTTAAAAATAACCCAGCCATTTTTAGAGTGAAGATTAAGTATAAGTATTTTTAGTGCCGATTTTGTGCAATGACTGTAGCAGTGACCGCTGTAGCAGAAAGTCTGTTGATTTTCATTCAGTGAAAGTGAATGTTGACCATGGATGTCAGATAATATTTTCAGAGTAAGAGTTTCTGCACACAACCAATAAATTTCAGGCAGCTCCTCAACATAGTTGTAGAAACCGTGAATGAGTCATATGGACTGTTTTAATAACGCCTTTATTGTTAATTTTGGAACTTAACATCCCTCGTTCTCCATCATCCATCATTTAAGTGTGCTGTAATTGTTTCTCAGAATTTCTCATTCTGTGTTTTACAGAAGAAAGTCAAAGGGGGCTGAAATTACATGAAAGAGAGAAAGTGATACATATTTATGTTTGGGTAAACTGCCCCCTTAATGACTAGTTTAGACTAACCAAAATGTTTAAACCATATAAAGATTGAGATCAAATATTTTATACTAGGGATGTAACGTATCAAAAATTCACGGTACGTTGATATTTCGGTATGATGTCCACGGTACGGTAATTATTGAAGCATTTACAGGAGGGAAAAAACAAATGAAGACTTGGAAAAACTGCCATAAGTGTTTATTAAACAAGACTGAACATTACAATGTACAAAGTGAAGTGTAGTGTTTACAGTTTTCATAAAAAGGACAAAAATAATTAGACCATGTAATAAAATAAAAAAGTTTCAGTTTAGTTTGTCAACTTTAAACAACTCCCAATCAGTCAGGTTTTAAGAATTGAGTCACTCCCTCAATTGACCTATTTTTTTTTTTATTATTATTAATAATGCTAATGCTTTGTACTCCTTTGAAAACAACGGTTGTGATTGCAGAATCAAGAAAAGATGATGGGTTTTAAGATGGGTCAATTTCTGAAAACAAAAACAACCCAGTAAAAAATGAAAATAGCAGCTTATTGTTACTTATTGTAGCTGGACCTAAAGCTGAGGTCATCTCACTCAATACAGGTGTGCATTTCCCAATCAGAAGTCTGCAGCCTCCATAGATCGCATTTGTAGGCTGCATACGTCATAAAGACCGACTTATTTCAGAATATTAACATTTTTCAAGTTGACTATTATTCTTATTCAATCGTATATTGTGGTAACACGCTTATGATTTGCGAATGTAATACTCAGTTAACTTAAATACACCAAGTGTGTTATGACGGATGCAACCTGCATATGCGACCTAAGGAGGCTGCAGCCTTCTAATTGAGAAACGGCATACACACTCTCCTCATTCACGGATTTACTCACTCGTTTTTTGTATGTCCATCAGATTTTGTCCTTTCTCGTTTCTTGTCACAGCGAACGCAAACTTTTTCCACACATCAGATTTAAAATACGCGTTTCTTTTGCTTCCGCCATTGTCACTCCACTTGTAGAGAGGCATCAGAGTGGCACGCATGGGATTATGGGATTTGTAGTTCCCGCTTCCCTCAACTCGCTTCACTTGGACGGAAAAAAAAACGTGTTGCCCGGAAGACCTAACGTTTTACCAAATCATGTGACCACGGTTGTACCGGGAAAATTTAATTCCGCAATACCACAAATTTATAATACCGTTACATCCCTATTTTATACCAAACAACCACATGATGATCAAATAGAAACACATTTGTTTACAATGTAGCATTCTTGACTAGTGAGGAGTTGCTATTAGTTAAAAAAATAAAGTTGGATTAGCTTAGGTTATTTCAACTATATTTTTATAAATTAAAGCAACTTCACACTACTTAAGAAAGTTAAAATTAATTGTAATTTTAGGTTTATTAAACTAAAAAGTTGAAGCGCAAAGGAATGTTTACAGTGCATATTTGTTTTAAGGAATCTCAGCCTTTTAGTGGGGGTTCATAAATGAGACAACTTTTTTCTTACTTTATGTAATTTAATAAAAAGTAATTGAAAGTGACAGCTTTACTTTATTATATCTTCCTTATCAAAGCTGGAAAAACTTTGCAGGTAAATACACCAGTGGCGGCTCGTGACTGCTCATCCGAGGGGCGCAATTCAAAATAACTGTTCGGAGTGTCATTTGTGTTCCTTGTGTTTTCAAAATATGTGTTTGTTGCGTCATGTGTACCGTGTGCATTACGTGTTTTGTCAAAATAAGTGCCTGCTGCACACGCATCAAAACCGTTTATGATAAAAGAGACGTTCACGTTCACAAAATACACGCAAGACACTCCCTCAACAGTAAACTCTGATTACACATGAGATTATACGAGTATCTGGCAACATGACGGGCTACATACATGTTGTGACGAACTTTGCATCGAGCGCCTCGAATAAAGAAGTCACCGGCCACCACTGCTTCCTAAACAAAGCTGGAAAAAATTTGCAGTTAAAATACACATCTCTATGATATCAGCTAGATGTATTTTTAAAAGCACCTTTTGTCCGATTTGCGTTTTTAAATTTCCTTTGGTCGTCTCCAACGTAAATCTCTTTTCTTGGACTACAACAAACACGCAGATTGTAGGCAACAGTTTACTTCCTGGGATTGGATAATTCATCCCGCTTTAGACTCACATCCTGTAAATTAACTTGAATCTTTCAAACATGGTAAGGAGCGTCACGTTTCGGCTGACGTCAGGCCAATCACAAAGTACAGATTAGTTGACCAATCAGGGACACAGAGCTTTTCCAATCCGTGCGTTTCAGGAAGAGAGTGAAATCTGGAGCTACCAAAATGTACGGTATGTGGAAATTAATGTGTATTTAACCATAAACCACGCAAACACATTATATTATACCAAATACACAAAATAACGTTGTTTAGCAATGAAATAGGCGCTCTTTAAATTCTCTGCAACAGTTTTTTTCTAGTTTTCCAAGCAGCACTTGAGAGTCTCACGGATCTAAACGGGTCCCCACAACTAACTATCCCTTTGGGAGCGAGGCACATTTTGTGTTTAGTCTAGTGTTTGAAAGAGACAAAAATGGCCAGTGGAAAAAACAAGCCTACTACACCCAAACACTCATATTCACACTGACATGCACAAAAAGGGACAATTGGTCACAGAATGTGTGTGTTTGCATTTATCAAGCTCACTGTGTGGTGTCTTCATCACACATGGGTGCATGTGTGTTCAATACATGTGGTGTTGTATTCATAGGTGTGTAATGATGACATCATCATCCTCCCCTGGCCGGCACCATGGGGGTTAAATTAACAATCTCCTGTGGTACTGTTTTGTCTCACAACTGCCCACAGACTAGGACTCGTCATCTCAGGACAGGAATGTTGGATGCAAACCAACAACAGATGACATGTTTTTACTTCTGTTGTCGCAACTATCCAAAGTGTCTAATAATCTGCAGCTGTATGCATTGCACGTGTGCTCGCTTATTGGTGTTCTTATGCTATAATGATATATTATTATTAATATATATTATTAGTTTATCTGGTACAGCATGATGCTAACAATGGCACGGTTGTAGATTAAAATCCCTCGAGGCATACAAGCCGGTAAAATGTACGCCTTAATTTTATGAGCTTTTTTCAATCTAAAATAAACTTAAGTGTTATTGGTATCGCATATGCTTCTAATAAATTTTTTTCTTTATACACGTGTATTATATTGCAAACAGATTAGCCCAAATATATAAAGGTTCATTGTAAAACCATGTTTGGCAGGGGTGGGCAGTGGTACACTGTGATGTGTCACTCTCTCATATGAATCATAGTGATTTAGACGTGTCTGTTCAATCCCCCTGAGTGGCTCATTCAATGGATTAAGAGCAAGGCGTTGAGACAATCAATTTGATCACAATGAAGCCCGTTTACAGGGGTGACGTCATCACCCGCTCATGGAAAGGGTTGGAGGAAAAAATATAATATAGGTGAGCTTTTTCGAAATTTACATTTTAATTTGCATTATGCATTTGGCAGATGCTCCCCCATTGGGATCTACAGTGCATTGAGGGTATACATTTTATTAATAAGTGCATCGGTTGAACCCATGACTTAATGCAATGCTTTACTGGTTGAGTGACAGGTATCAGAAATCATCAAAACAAATTTACTGCTGAATAGTTACAATATTTGAGTTGTTTATTGGTGCTTGCTACTATACGGACATCATTGATACCTATTGTGAATAATATTGTTGCTTGTTTTGTAGAATGAGACCTATGTGATGTCTGTTAAAGGATTAGTCAATTTTCTTAAAAATAATCTAGATAAGTTACTCACCACCATGTCATCCAAAATGTTGATGTCGTTCTTTGTTCAGTCGAGAAGAAATTATGTTTTTTGAGGAAAACATTCCAGGATTTTTCTTATTTTAATGGACTTTAATGGACCCCAACACTTAACAGTTTTAATGCAGTTTAAAATTGCAGTTTCAAAGGACTCTAAACGATCCAAAACGAGGCATTAAGGGTCTTATCTAGCAAAACGATTGTCATTATTTGCAAGAAAAATAAAAAAATTCACTTTTAAAACACAACTTCTCGTCTTCCTCCGGTTGTGTGACGTGCCAGCGCGACCTCACGTAATACGTCATCACGTCAAGAGGTCACGGATGACGTATCGAAACTACGCTCCAGTGTTTACAAGTGTGGAGAAAGAGGACCGTTTCGACATTGTTGTATGTCGAATGATACTAATTAATGTCTTTGTGTCAGTTTATTGTTTAAAATTGTTTAAAATCATATATGTAACGCGTGACCTTTCGACGTCATTATGAAATTATGAAATTATGACCTGGCTCGTCACAGGACCGGAGACAGATGAGAAGTTGTGATTTTAAAAGTGTATATTTTTTATTTTTCTTGCCAAAAATGACAATCGTTTCATTAGATAAGACCCTTATGCCTCGTTTGGGTTCGTTTAGAGTCCTTTAAAACTGCGATTTTAAACTGCATTAAAACTGTTAGGTGTTGGAGTCCATTAAAGTCCATTAAAATGAGAAAAATCCTGGAATGTTTTCCTCAAAAAACATAATTTCTTCTCGATTGAACAAAGAAAGACATCAACATTTTGGATGACATGGTGGTGAGTAAATTATCTGGATTTTTTTTTTGAAAATTGACTAATCCTTTAAGGACTCTTACCTGTTTTTTGTTATTGCTCAGCAGTTGCTCTTTCATAGCTCAGGAGATTTGAGTTTTCAGTTGTGTTTTTATTTAAAAGTATCAACTTAGTCTCAGATGTTTCTCTTTAAATTGCTTAAAATAAAATAAAAATGTGAAGAATTTGTTACAACAGCATCCCCTTAATATTTGTAATATCAGGTTTTATCAAAATAGCAATTCCTGAAGTAGCTACAACATTTTTGTGGAAACTATGCTTTGGAAGAGTGCATGTTTAGGTATGTGTGTAAAAGAGAGATAGAGAGAGAGAGAGAAAGAGAGATCTACACGGCTTACCTTATTATAAATATTCTCCTTGATAGTCATTGACTCACACATTCACGTTTCTTTTTATAACTCGGGTCTGGAAAGCGTAATGTCAGTGAAACATCCCTCGCAGAAGTTCTCAAAGTGCACGGTGACATCACGTCGCCCCTGCAAAGGTGAGGTGGGAACTTTTGTGTAGGACTGACGGGAAAGAATGTCTCAAGTGTTGGTCTGGAAATTCTCGGGATACTTTAGCTGGAGCTATTTCACGAGAGGCCGGTGCCCAATCGCTCGCATTGTCTGCGATGACATCAATGGAATGTTATTGAGGAAATGTTTTTTTTATGTTGTGTGGAAGTGGGGAAGCGATACAGGACTTTGTAAGGTGTGTGTGGTTCCTGTGTGAAGAATGTAGACGGTTAGTCATGCACGCCGCCTGAGACCTCACAGGGCGAGACATAACAGTAGCATAACTGAGTTGTTTCATGTCTGCATATTTTAGTGATAAATTGTTTTCTGCGTTTTCCATCAGACGCACCAATGAATCAGAGAGGGAGTGAGATGCGAGGGTCTGTAGTGTAACGAGTCGCTTCTGGACATCACTGTAGGCAAGGGCCGTGTCCCATCCCTCAGACCACAGGGAAAGCTCTTAGTCAGGCTTGGAAATGTAGGGGGACTCCCCACTCTTCCCACTTTTGGGAAACCACAACTGCAGTTTCGTTATTCTCTGCAGAGTCCTGCCAAGCACCAGGTCACTGTGCAGTCCAGATGCGTCTCTTCTGTTCTTATCTTTCAGTAGAAGGCTCACCTTGCATACAGATGTGTTCAGTTATGATAGGCAGTAGAGTTTGCCTTTTCTTTAATGGTAAACTGTATTACAAATAACTAAATAGAATGAATTCAATTTTTGTTTTATAAACTATTCAATAAAAAAGTAAAGCTTATTATAAATTGTTTAATTTACAAAGTTTTGTGAATTTATTTAAAATTGTGAGCAAACATAATACGTTGTACCTGCTTAGACAAGCCTTAATGTACTTGTATTACCAGGGTTCCCACGGGTCCTTGAAAGTTTGTGAATCTGGGGGAAAAAATTCAAGGCATTGGGAGGTTTTTGAAAATATACATACATAGATACAGGTCATTGAAAGTGCTTGAATCTATTTTATGCAAGAGTTTTTCTTGGAAAAAATCCATATTATTCCCTGTGTAGTGTAGGATAATACCATAAAATTTCTAGTCTTTTAAGCACACGTGTTAAACTGTTTGCTTTAAATGCTTACATCTTCTATATGCGAATGTTGATTTATACCAAAATGCTTTTTTGCATAGTTGTGTTTGACACATGAAAACGTCTCGGGTTACGTATGTAACTGTTGTTCCCTGAGGAGGGAACGAGACGCTGGGTCTCCCTTGCCAGACTTCCTGCGTCCCTGTAACGCCGTCTTTGGCAATATTTCAGATAGCGATATACTTCCTGGCTCCCGCGTCACCCTGTCTTTGTCGTTAAGCCTCACTATTGGTTAAATTTGATATACACATTCAGACGCACTTACCCCTGGAGGCGTCTCCAAAATGTCACCGCAGTGACGCAGCGCAAGTTCCCTCAAAAGAGAACTGTAACGGTACATTCACACGGGGCGTAAGCGGTAATACTTCTGGAAGATACACGCGAAATCCCGCCCAGGACACGTCCCTGAAAAATGGCACGTATGGTCACCATATATTTGACCTAACCATGGGTTAAAACAGCATAACGTATAGGTTCATTTAAATCAGCGGTTGAGTTTGCCTACTTTTGACGCAGCCATGGGTTGAAACAACCCAATGTTATTAGCATCTGTCATTATCACTTTGCTTTGAAGAAAAGCATCTGGCAAATGCTTAAAGGAACGTGTAGTACTCGTGTTTAGGGAGTGCACTATTACTTCTCTTAGCTGACTTATTAAGCTATATGTAGTATTAAACCTCATACTCAATTTTGGGTCTAATGGTTAGAGAGTTACCGGTTCAAGGTTCAATGATCAGCCACCAACATGCTTAATGTTTTAATCTTCTGTGAGATAATATAACAATATAATGCACTAAAACACTGTTTATACATCTTTACAGATTTATAAGAAAAGTAGGGCTGGGCCGATACCACTTTTTCATGTCTGATACCGATGTCGATACCACAACCTTGGGTATCTGTCGATTCCGATCCAATACCATCTCTATTGCCTTTTAATCAATAAAGCTGCTATTAACACATTTGTTAGCCGTAAAAAAAGCTTAAATAGAGCTACAGAACTCAAACATTTTACTGTGCAACAAATGATTGTGAAAATTCAAGACTAAATGAAACATTGTGCAATTCTGCTTTTTCATTTTTATTTAAATGTTTCAAACAGATTAGTAGGAACCTTTTTAGTAAGTCAGCACATAAATTCAAAATGAAATTTAATGTGTAACTTTGGACAATTTAAAGTTCAACTTTGTGCAAATTCATGTTGCTCAGCAAGTCGCGCTTTACCCCAAGTTGCCATGACAAGGTCTGTATTGGTATTGGATCGGATTGTACTCCCAGACTTCTACAATATTAGATCCGGCCATTTCCGCCAATATCTGTCTAATACCGATACGGAATATTGTATCGGCCCACTTCTAAGAAAAAGTGTGTAAAATGTTCAGAATGCTCTGGATTAATGGAGGAAATAGTTTCATCATGCAAAAATACACATCATACCAGAAGGTTTGCTCATTTTTCTCAAACCCTTTTTATTTCAACTTTATAAACTATAATAACTAGCTTCCAGTATTGAAGGTTACCATCTTGGACTCACGCAAGTCACAAGAGTTTTTGCATAGTGAGCATTGGTTGCAATGGGTACGTTGCGCAGTGACTCTCGTGAATCACGAAAGTCCAAGATGGTGTTGTTACCGGAAGCTAGTTATCATTAATAAAGTTTAAAATATGGATATTTTTCTTACAAAATTGCATCGATTACCCGCAGAAGACCTTTATTAACCCCTTGGAGCCATGTGTATTACTTCTGTGAAGGATGAATGTACTTTTTTGGGCTGAAGTTGTTCCATATTTACCAAAATAACTCCAAATGTGCTCGTCTGAAAGATGATGCACATGTGTTTCAGATTGCTTGAGTAAATTATGTGTTTATTTTGATATTTGGCTTGAGTATCGCTTTAAAGGAATAGTCCATTTTCTTAAAAGAAAAACCTAGATAATTTACTCACCACCATGTCATCCAAAATGTTGATGTCTTTCTTTGTTCAGTCGAAAAGAAATTATGTTTTTTGAGGAAAACATTGCAGGATTTTTCTCATTTGAATGGACTTTAATAGACACCAACAATTAATACTTAACTCAACACTTAAAGGAATAGTCTACTCATTTTCAATATTAAAATATGTTATTACCTTAACTAAGAACTGTTGAATCATCCCTCTGTCATCTGTGTGTGTGCACGTAAGCGCTGGAGCACGCTGCGACGCTACGATAGCATTTAGCTTAGCCCCATTCATTCAATGGTACCATTAAGAGATAAAGTTAGAAGTGACCAAACACATCAACGTTTTTCCTATTTAAGACGAGTAGTTATACGAGCAAGTTTGGTGGTACAAAATAAAACGTAGCGCTTTTCTAAGCGGATTTAAAAGAGGAACTATATTGTATGGCGTAATAGCACTTTTGGGAGTACTTCGACTCGCCTGAAAAGTCCGCTCCCCTTCTCACTCTCATAATGGGAGAGGGAGGGTGTTACTGCGCCGAGTCGAAGTACTCCCAAAAGTGATATTACGCCATAAAATATAGTTACTCTTTTAAATCCGCTTAGAAAAGCGCTATGTTTTATTTTGTACCACCAAACTTGCTCGTATAACTACTCGTCTTAAATAGGAAAAACGTTGATGTGTTTGGTCACTTCTAACTTTATCTCTGAGTGGTACCATTGAATGAATGGGGCTAAGCTAAATGCTATCGTAGCGTCGCAGCGCGCTCCAGCGCTTACGTGCACACACACAGATGACAGAGGGATGATTCAACAGTTCTTAGTTAAGGTAATAACATATTTTAATATTGAAAATGAGTAGACTATTCCTTTAACAGTTTTTTTCAACTGAGTTTTAAAGGACTCAATCCCAAACGAGGCATAAGGCGGCTTTGGATGCGGTGTGCACTGCGCTTGCCGCTGTGTTCAGCGCAGGCAAGCGATTTGTACTCTGATGGCCAGACCAAAGTAGGCGGGGTTTTCAATAAATTACTACAGTGTTTATATTTGTATATATGTTTCACGTAACTTTAAGCTGCCTACCTAGAACAAGCTACTTGACTTAAAACACACCTGACATGCCAACTTGAATTGCTACATGTTTCCATGACACGGCTTTCCTTCCGATGTCTCTGTAGGAGTATAAACTTGTATTATAAAGCTCCGGGATTTCCGAGTATAGCTCGCGCTTTGCTCGACGCAACAAAAAACCGCCCTCGCGCGGCGCAAGCCATTGAAATGAATGGGTTTCATAGCGCAGCGCACACTGCGCCCTATGTGAAAGCCGCATAAGGGTCTTATCTAGCAAAATGATTGTCATTTTTGACAATAAAAATAACAAATATACACTTTTAAACCACAATTTCTCGTCTAGAGCCGGTCCTGAAAGCGTCAGCGTGACCTCACGCAATACGTCATGATGTCAAGAGGTCACAGAGGACAAACGCAAACTCCGCCCCAGTGTTTACAAGTGTGTTGAAAGAGGACCGTTCCGACGTTGTTGTATGTGGAATGATACTAATGAATGTTTTTGTGTCAGTTTATTGTTTACAATGGTTCGCAAATGTGCGTTTTATATATGTAACACGTGACCTCCCTACGTCACTTTGCATTTAGGTGAGGTCGCGCTGGACTGGATCTAGACGAGACATTGTGGTTTAAAAGTGTACATTTGTTATTTTTCTTGTCAAAAATGACAATCGTTTTGCTAGATAAGACCCTTATGCCTTGTTTGGGATCGTTTAGAGTCCTTTGAAACTCCGTAAAAAAAAACTGTTAAGCGTTGAGTTAAGTATTAATTGTTGGTGTCTATTAAAGTCCATTAAAATGAGAAAAATCCTGCAATGTTTTCCTCAAAAAACATAATTTCTTCTCGACTGAACAAAGAAAGACATCAACATTTTGGATGACATGGTGGTGAGTAAATTATCTGAATTTTTCTTTTAAGAAAATGGAATATTCCTTTAAGTATTTAACCTGTAAACCTCACATTTAAGATAATAGTGCTGGCAGGTCAAAATTTGTAAAGGTTGTGTGGTGCAGAGGTTAAAGATCTGGCTTGTAAACAAAAGGTTGTATAGGTTCAAACTTGATGAGCTCTCGCCCCAAATTGCCACTGTAATTTACGTACTGTAAATGTCAGCTAAATGACTTCTGTCTTATTTTGCTGTACTGTTTATGTCTCTATATACACATTCTATATTTAAGCACAGTCTGGGGTTTAACACTGTAATTATCCACTTCAGCTCAACATTAATTGATTGTGCTGACTCTGAAAATGTTGAAAATGAGCAAGCCTTACTGGAAAGCGGTGTGATATTGTAGGAGTAGGCCTGTATTAGAGGTCAACCATGTGGTTCTGATTGGTTGAAATACCTTACACATGATTGGTCTAAAATACTAGACATTCTTACTCAAATTGTCCTAAAGATTTCCTGGCCGGGCGTTGTGAAGCATGCCACAGACCCAAGGCCGCACTATTACGACGGCATTAGCGCACCCCCTCGCCGGTGGCCCCGATCAGCATTCCTTCCTAAAAACCCTCTATTCTTCCTGCCCATATTTGGCAGAGAGGGGAAGGGAATCCCTCGCTGTGACTCATCGAGGCTCTCCGGCCGTAGGGGGAATTCACTGGATGAAAGCGAACATGACGCGCTCATCTGTGGATTATTCAAGGATGTGCAGAACTCCCTGTTAAATCATCTGACGGGAGCATTTTTGTGTGGTGTTTTTTTTAAATGCTGCATGTTTCAGATGCTTGATGAATGAGGAAGAATGTTGCTGTTACCTTTCTGGCAGAAGAGATGCAAGACTTAAATTCTTGAACTGCTCTTTGTGGTTCACTCTCAGAAAAAAGATACAAAGGTTGTCACTGGGACGGTACCTTTTGAAAATGTCCTAATATGTACCATTTTGGTATGTACCTTTGAGGTACCAGTATGCAGCTTTTAGGTACAAAAGTGTTCTTTTTAAAAAGGTACCACCCCATTTTTTGATATGCAAAGGTCTTGACCATCCATGTATATTTTTCAGGTCTCTTTATATTATATTATATTATATTGTATTATATTATATTATATTATATTATATTATATTATATTATTATCTATTTAGATACAAGCAGAAAATGCAGGAAATACTTTATCCGAGGAGCTCAGATGCAAAAGCTGCTAAACCCCAGATTTGTCTAAAATGCGATAATGATATTGACCAAATGTGCTTGGTACATACACTCATCAAATACTTTTACTTTAAATTTGTTAAACGACACACCGACTTCACGTCGAAGTCATTTAAGTGCATGGAGAAGAATTGAATGAACGACGGTGCAAGAATGTGCAATGTGCAAGAAATTTTATTTACCCAGGTAAAGGAGATTAAGTGAACCTATTAGGATATTGGCCAAATTTTTGAGCCTTTTACCTTTATTCAGAAGGGAAAGTGAAGGGTGAGGAGAGACTTTTTTTAAACTAAGAGGCTGTTTACACCTGATTTTAACTCTTTCACCGCCAGCATTTTTAAAAAAAGTTGCCAGCCAGCGGCAGCATTTTTAAAACATGCACGGAGTTCTTGTCTTTCACGTGAGGCGCTACTTTCGGGTTGTATAAGTTGCGGAAGTGCGCCACCTGGTGGATAATAGCGGTATTGCGGAAAGACGGAAAATCTCGTCATTGGCGGGGAAGCGTTTTCTCTTAACTCTTTCACCGCCAGCGTTTTTAAAAAAAGTTGCCAGCCAGCGCCAGCGTTTTTCATGATTTTCACCAAAGTTTAATGCCTTCCAGAAAATGTTCTTCTTTAAATAAATAAACATACAATATGCCAAATGAAAGAACAGACCCTCTGCTTTCAAACAAAAAAAACGTTTCATCCTACCTTTAGTGGTTCTTTTGCAATCAGCTTTTGAATATGGGTAGGTTTTTGCAAAAACCCCATATTTTGAGCAAAAAGCAAAAATAATTCCATATTTGTGACGGACTTTTCATAGAGATCCCATTCAGAGCGATCTTTAAAACAGACACGGACATGCAGCAGCTTGCCATAGGGCAATACTTCCGGTTTTAAAAAGTTGCGAAATCCACCTGGTGGATAATAGCGGTATTGCGGAAAGACGGAAAATCTCGTCATTGGCGGGGAAGCATTTTCTCTTAATTGACGAGATATCTCGTCAATGGCGGGGAAAGAGTTAATTGACGAGATATCTCGTCAATGGCGGTGAAAGAGTTAAGATGCATTTTGGTCGATCAGATCACAAGTGGATGACGTTAAATACAGGTGTAAACGGGGTGTAAAACGTTTTGAGTTCGTCCACTTTCGACTAAATTCAGAGGTAGCCGAAAACGCATTTGACTGGAATGCTTTTGAGGTGTAGTAGACGCGCATGTGGTCGAATGTGTTTGAGCAGCCACATAAGGCCGTCTACTCTCCGCCTATTGATCAAATGTGATGTACCGAGCACAATGTTTTTACATCGAACAGGACTTCTAGTGCGAACACACAAAGCTGCTTTAATTTTGGTTTTTTCATCAATATATCAGAGAAAGCTCTTACATATACATGAACAAAACGTTGTGCAACATGTTTACTAACAACACAAGCGGCGGACTCTGACCTAATATTAGTTTGCGTCAATTTAACCCATAATTTCTCTCGCTCGCGTTAAAACGAAAATCGGGACAGAAGCAGTACTTTTAGTTGACCATCTGCTTTCAAACAAACAAACAAAACTGGAAAAACTTTTCATCCTATCTTCATTTGTTCAGTTTTTTATAACCTCTTAAATATGGGTGTTTTTTTTTTAAAGATTTTGAGCAAAAAGCTGAAATAATTGAATTTTTGTAAAGTAATTTTCTTAGAGATCAGATTCAAAACGATGATCAAAACATACACAGAGTTTAAAATGTTGTTAAATTAAATTAGTGGATTTACAGATTACCGTAAAAACTTGTCAGTAAAGCGTCATTGGCAGGCAAATGTTTTCTCTTATTTGACAAAATAACTCGTCAGTGGCTGGGAAAGAGTTAATTTCAGTGAAATTACTGAACCTCAACATAAGAGCCTGATAAAAGAAATTTGTAGTTAGTGACCTCTCTTGGCACTAAACACATCTTGAACTCTTTTGAGGAGACAAGTCCTAAAGTCATTAGATTAAAATGAGAAACTATGGATTTCATTTTATTTAGATTTAAGAGATCCTACAGGTTACTGCTATTGCTAAAGCAGAGGTCACACTAAATACAAAAAATTACAAGCTAGATTTTTCTGTTTTTTAATACCACATACCCCATTACCACCTTGGGTGTGCATAACTTTCTAATAATTCAATGGCCCGTCATCAATTATACCTTACATAAACAACAAATCTAATGGAGGCCTAATGGGGCGTACACATCAAACACGGATTTAAAGATTTGGGTGAATAGATTACATACAAGTCATTGCAAAGATGCAAATAGACGTGAACTTGCGCTGGGCGATGCAAATATATGAAAATATTCAACTCAAGCTAAAAATTCACATAACACGAAGTTAAATCCCGCAAGTAATCTAGAGCGAGAAACGCAATGCTTCGCGTTTGGTGTGTATGCAACATAATGCTGCGTTTACACCAGCCGCGGTAGAGGCAGCAAACGCGGGTGATTTACATGTTAAGTCAATCCAAAGACGCGATTAGGCAAGGAATTGAGCGTTGAATTTCTGTGCCGCATTAACCAATTAGGACCTTCTGTAGTAGTGATGTGATTACAGGAAGCAGTAGCCCCTCCCATGACGCGAATGTCCGCGTGAATGTCTCAAATGACTAGAATTTCACTTATGGCTTTCACGCGCGAATGAAGCGAGTAAACTCAAATGTTTACTACATGCAAATAGCTCGTTTTTGCCGCCTCTACCGCAGCTGGTGTAAACGCAGCATAAGACTTTTGCCCAGTACTCTATTTATACATGTTTACTTATAGCATATCATACTCTGTGTAAACCAATAAACAATGTTTTCATTTCTCTCTCTCTCTCTCTCTCTCTCTCTCTCTCTCTCTCTCTCTCTTTAACTTTGTATTTTGCTTTTCATATTATTGCCTCGCTTTATTGTTTTCCTAACTGTTGTAAGTGGCTTTGGATAAGTGCTGCATGCCTAAATGTAATGTAATGTGACCCCACAAGCCACAAAAGTGGCTCAATTTAGCTTAATTTAAATGTAGTATGTAATTTATATTTAATGTATAATTACAGTATATAATTACATTTAATACACAAACATGTAATATATATATACTATTGTAAGTAAATAGCATAATAACAGTATAATAGTGTAGTATATAAATAAAAACTATTGCAACAGTAATGTAAACGATACTGTAATTTGTGGTTTAGCGTAAGTAACTTCTGTCTCTTCAATAAGAACATAAAGTCAATGACAAGCGTAGGTATCAGAACAATCTCTGGATACATCAGCTCTGTTTTCTCTCTCCCTCTGCCTCTCTCTCTCTCATTTTCCACACTTCACTTCTTCCACTGTTAACCATAGTGGATTCGAACACAAACAAACAAGCAACGATTGCAATCACCACTAATTTGGAGGCCCAGTTCTCCACCCCCACTCTCTTCTCCTGGACGCGCTCCATCCCAGAAACCCTTGGGGCTCCAGATGGGTGTACTGGCTGTCATGAAGGAGAGAAAAGGACAGAAGGAGGTGGTTGATGTTTCTGCTCTCTCTCTCTCTCTTTCTCTTTTTTCTTTGATGTGAATGTTCATAGCACAGATCTGTTCATAAAAAAAGAAAGATTTGAAAACAATGGGTAGTTTTAAATTAAAGATTAGGTTACACATCAGCTTTAAAGACTGAGTCAGCATTTGACCACAATAAAACAGGCTTATTTTATTTACTTTATAACCGCTTATCTAGATCGTTGTGTCATTAAAGGATCACAACAATCTGAAGCAGAGATCGTGACCTCAGACCAGCGGAGAGAGTAAACACAGGACTCGAGAAGGCAATGGAGGGTGGGGCAGAAGTTGTCATAATTGGTGTAAGTTTGGGGGGGTTAAAGCCACACCGCTGGGTTTTAAAAGAGTGTGCAAACGGAGCCCTGTCATTTAGCAGACGCCCGTTGGGCTGGCCTGTGTGAACGCAACTCACAACTGTTCTCTAATTAACTCCTGCTCAGAGAGAGAGAGAGAGAGAGAGAGGAGTGCTTTGCCAAAGCTGACTAAACGCAGAGGGAGAGAAAAACATTCAGTTTGGCTGCAGTCGGTTTGATTCAGCAAAGTTCACGCTGAATGTCAATGCGCACGTTGTCAGACTCAGGGTGTTTTTATAACCGTTTACAAATATGAATCTAAATCTGATTCAGTTCTAAAATAAGCCCAGCTGTAATGTCAAGATAAATAAACAAAAAAGATGATTGAATTATCTGAAATGTTTGGCCTTTGAGAGCTTAACATGAATCAGACATTAGTCTTGAAAGAGTCTTGAGTGTGCAAATATTACTTATTTAAGTGCAGTGTGCACACCTGAAAACATGGTTGACCAAATATTAAACAAGTTTTATTTGTGTTTATGCGACAGAATAGAAGACCATGAGCACACAAGCTGGTTAAGATCTAGAGCTTTGTTGACTTTAAACATGTAAAGGTGACTTTATCCTTGTAGTGTGCGCTTTGTTTATGGCAGTGGTTTTATCTTTGGTTAAGAGCCCGTTCACACAGAGATGTGTTTAGATGTATATGTACAAATAAGGGCTGCCACACTTACGACTATTTTTATATCAACTAATCTTTTGACTAATTTATCGATTAATCGATTATTCTAAACGACTAATTTACCACCAATAAAAATCAACAAACATTCAATCAAACATTCCTAAATCTTAATGCATATATTGTATATAAATACTATTTATTAACTGTGTATATGTATTTGTATATATAATGCATTGATCTTAATTATGTCATTTATGCAATCACACAATGAAATAAAGTCCTTAAAACGATAGGCAAAAAAAAGAGAAAGATGTCAACTTTACCGTGCCTTCCATAGATGCTGTATAAGAAAACACTCTCGCATAAGCGTTAACTATAGTATTTTTTGTGTGAACAAGATGCAGAAGCAATGCCGTAAGGTGCGTGCCATAGTGAGGACGCGTGTGTCATCGCAACCAGAAGTTATGGTTCAGCTCTTTGATCAACATTTACGACGAGAAATTATGATTTAAGTCGTGCGTAAGCTCTACGCCGTAAGTTATCCATTGTCTGTGCGTAGCTCTGCGTTGCCTGACTTGCACCTCGCAAAATTTTTAACAGCGCGTCAGTTCTACGCGGACCGCAAGCGCTGTGATTGATGCACTAGAACCCCTCCCCTCAGGTAAAAAAACTGCATCATAGGTATTTACGTTTGCGACGGTGAAAACAAAGATGAGTCAAGTTGAGGAATGATTTAACTCAAACTGCAACAAAAGTCGCTGTTTATTTACTTCCATCAATGCTGGTCTTCTCAAATCGTACACAACAAGTTGCTGTTTCTTCTTCGTTTGTGGGTTAACTTGCAAAGCTTCTTCTTCACTGACGGTCGCGCTGCTACTGTGGTTACACGCGTGGATACTGCTTACCAGTGGTCTGCGCGTGTGTTTGCACGTCGACGCAGACGACGATGCAAAAGTATAAGACGCGGAATCTACACCGTCTGACATATATAGCAATTGTAAGTCACTTTGGATAAAAGCGTCAGCTAAATGAATAAATGTAAATGTAATGTAAATTAACAATTATTATTTTAGCGTGAGAACAAAATTGAAAAGGTAAAATAATGGAATCGATTAAAAATATGGATGTCGACTAATTATCAGCATCGACGCAGTCGATTGTGACGACCATTCTCGACAGCTCTAGTACAAATTTTGAATCATATCAGCATTTCGTCCAGACCAGCTTGATTTCACGAGAATTTGTACATATTTTACGAGTTGGCTAATTTGTATGAATTTGTATGAAGTTAATTGTGCAAAAACGTATGATTATCATAAAAAAAATAACAAAACCACACCCCTAACCCCAACGTCACAGGGGTAAAGGCAAATCGTACAAGAATGTGTGAATGTGTACCAGTTAATACGAATTATACCACGGGTTCAGGGGCGTTGCTAGACATAAAGCTCTACTGGGGCACAGGCCCCTCATTTTTTGCTGACTTTTTTTGAAAGCCTGCTGTGTGCAAGAGGTGTGCAACACTTCTATACAATGTCCTTTGCTTAACCCACTATTCTACAGTGCAACAGTTACTGCGAAAGATATATACAGTGTATTCTTCATCATACCTAACATTATTAACATGTTTGGAGGCATAAATGGCATAACATGTTTGGAAATAATGACAGCAGAGAAATATTTTCTACATTATACAATGATAGCAATGATTAATAAATTATTTTTCCAAGAATATTTTAAGAAACCAGTCATTTTATGACTTCTATACTGTATAATCTCAGTCACAGTTACTGCTAACTGTTTGTGTTATGTCCTAGAGTTAAATATTAGTAAACTAAATATTAATTTCATATCTCAAAATACAGAACAGTATATCACATACATCTGTTGATTTTCTCAGCAACAATGCAATTCTTTAGACTTGACAAGAGGTTTTTCTGAGATTTTTCCTCTAATGTTTGAGACCTGACAGGGTCAGGATGTAGTTTGTCTAACCTCCCTTAAACGTTTCATCTCTCCTTTCTTCTTCTCTTTCCCTGCTTTGCACAAAACATTTCTGATGTACATCTACAGAAGCCAATAATGATCGAGTCAAAATAATATTAGCATTATTATTTAGAAACTTACTTTAGTTTCGTTATGCTTTCATAAGCACTCGCGTGGCGTCACCTTTTGAATGCGGTTATGCGCGGTGAACGCAAACGCGCGCGGCCATGGATACGTGCGTGGCCATGGATACGTGCGTGGCCATGGATACGTGCGTGCACGCGTCAATGCGAATGCTTCGTCGCTTTTACAAGCCTAAATTGAGTAACTACTTTGCATAAAGATCCGTTTTTGCCGCGATTGTCTTTGTAAAGGATTGCACTAGTTAACTGCTAAAATTTAAACTTGAGATTTACACCGGGGCACAAAAGATTTACACTGGGGCACGTGCCCCAGTAAAAGGGGTCTAGCGACGCCCCTGCACGGGTTTGTTGAATGCTTTATTCTGATTGGCTAAGAAATGTTCAATAAATGTTGATTATTTATCTGTAAAATGCACACCTGACCTGTCTAATGTCTTAAACAGAGCAAAATTTGTGGTAACCGTGGTATAAGCTAAGTAATTGACTTCTTTGAATGATCTGAAATAATGCACACCTGCAGTGTAACTCCGCATCATGCCGCATTACCACCTTGGGTGTGCATTATTTTCTTATAATTCCATGGCTCGTCGTTACTTATTCCTTAGTTAGCCACCTTGTAAAATATGTATGAATTGCCATGCAATAAAGTTGTCTAGACAGATCCAGCATTTTGGGACCCTGAATTTGCTATTTTTTGAAAAGGAGTGGACAAATCGGAAAACGACACACTTGCAAATTCGTGTGTGCATCCAATCTGTATATTTTCTCTCTTTTCACACACAGATTACGGTAAATACACAGGAAATATGTAAGTTTGCTTATCATCTGCTATTTCTCTCTGGAGAAACCATGTACGTGCATTCATTTTCTGATCTGATCATGAACTCACGCAGTTATTTTATGCTGGAAAATTATCTCAGTTGATGAGCACAAATAATGAGAAGCTTCCTGATCTCTGCCTTATTCCAGTTTACACACATTTTTCATGGTGAATGTTGATCTGTATTTAAATATCATATCTTGTTGTGATGGCACACACATTCTCACTACAACACATACTAGGGTACTAATATGCACCCTTTAGGTACAAAAGTGTACTTTTTGAAAGCGTACAGCCTCCTGTGACAACTTTGGTGCCTTTTCTTCTGACAGTGTACTGTTAGCCTTTGACATCTTACATATGTAAATATCTTGTAAGAGGAAACACTAAACATTTTATACATCATGTGTATTTGTATATCTATTTAAGGCCCCTTGTAGGGCCCCAGTTCTTCGACTGAAAAGCACTAACATAAGGAAAGTGACCATACGAGTTGGAGACGAGAGGCCCATACTAACCGAGAGCGAGCGAGTAGTCGAATCACACTCCTCCGGGATCTGGTAGGAATCAGTTTAGGTCGTTCCCTTCACACATACCAGCTCTACAGAGTGAGGTCATGCCTGCTGGGCTTTTCAGCAGCTCCCCTGACCCAAGTTAGACTCGGGTTCAAGCTGGCCAGTGTCAGGCTTTCGTCGAACGTACACGATATGCATTAACTGCATCAATGGGGCTGAAAGCTGTTGAAGTCGAGCTCTGTTCAGCGGACAAATGAATCAATCCAGTTCATCTGACAGACACGGGCCTCCCTTTAAGAGCTATTGTGGGACTAAGTGACAAGAAAATGCTTTGTGTTTGATTGACACAAGGTTCGCTGGCCTGACAGTGAATGGAGGGGTCAAAGGTCGAACTCGGGCCTCCATCTATAGCCACTTGCAAACTAGATGAGCTCTGTTGGAGAACACTGTCACTGAGATTTTAGCATAGTGAAGAATGGCTGCTTTTGTTCCTTCACAGAGAGAGAGGACACGCAGCATCGTTTTTTGGGGCATAAATGGCCTTCAGTTCGAATACTAGCTCTTTTCTCAGGCATTCTCGTTATTTTGCACTTTCCTTATCTTATCACAGCTTGTTAACAAAAAGAAATATTAACACCACTGCATTTATAGTGGGGTTTTGAAGGTGCGTTTCAGTGGCCCAGTATGGCCTTGTGAAGTGAACTTCACCCTGAACTTCACAATGCTTGACCACTTTAAGGCAAATGATTAAAGTGTAGGGAACTCCAAACACTAATACTAATAAAAGTATTAACCAATTTAGTACCAATTAAGTCATTAATTGATAGGAATGTTACTAAAGGTATAGTTCACCCAGAAATGAAATGATTCTGTCATCATTTACTCATCCTCATGTTGTTACAAACCTGTATACATTTCTTTATTCTTATGAACCCAAAGGAAGATATTTTAAGGAATGTTCATAACCAAACTGTTCATGGGCCCCATTCACTTCTATTCTTTTTCCTACTATGGAACTAAATGGGGCTCGCGAATGGTTTGGTTACAAACATTCCTCAAAATATCTTCCTTTGTGTTCATCATAACAAAGACATTTATACAGGTTTGCAACAATATGAGAGCTAATAATTTATGACAGAATTTTCATTTTTGGGTGAACTATCCCTTTAAAGTAATACATGAGTAATACATAACTTACACTTTATGCAGTCTTGTGTAGTATGGTTATTTATTGTTTAGTTCTTATTCTTCACTGTAAAAAATGACAAATCAAGATATATTTTTATTTAATCAGTTTCAACTTGTTCACAATTTCAACTTCACAGGCTCTATCTTATACCCGGCGCGACACAAGTATCTTTTGCTAGTTTCCACCCTGCGCAATTATCATTTTCATGTTTAGCGCCACGTTGTTTAAATAGCAAATGCATTTGTGCCCCCTTTTGCGCCCATGATCGTTCTGGTCTGAAAACGAGGTGTGTTCAGGCGCATTGTTGGCGTGTTGCTATTTTGAGGCAACTAAAATAGACTACGCAATTGACTCACAAAAAACCTGCTCTAAAGTCTAAAGTCAACGGTGGAATATGTTTTTTGTTTTTTTAGGGCGCATTAGTAATATGCGACTATAAACGAGACGACAACGCGGGTTTGCTTATCACATACATGAATGCGCAGCAGCACAAAAACGCTTTTAAATATGAAAGATTAAATGATTGAATGTAAATGATTATTATTGAGTCTCTTGGACATAAATGAGGATCGATTATGAGACATTAGAAGGCTCAAAGAGCTGCTTCACCTGTAGCCTGGTAAGTAAATAAATGCTTTGCTTTAAATAAATGCCTATGTTTTTAAATGTTTTTTTTTAAATGCTACCTCACTGATTTATTGTATATGATGACTCTGTACCTGTGGATATGGTGAGATGAGAAACATTTTTAAGTAATGCTTAAAAAAACCTAATGCTCTGTCCAAGTGCTGAAACGTGCAGAGAGCCGTTTGTAAATTCTTTATCTCCTGTTTTTTGCAAATAAAGTATTTTTAGAGTACAAACCGTTTCTTACATACTTGTAAATAATTTTTTGGTGATATTGAATAGCCATACATTTAAAGCAATTAAAAGCCTGCTTTTTTACTTCCGTGACTAAAAGAAAATGAGTTTTAAAGGTTTTAATAAAAAAATAACAATTTCAATACAAGTGAGAAACAATACAATTATTTAACATTAATCTTAAACTTGGGATCTTCTGCCTCCGCTTAGTTTTTCAGTTTACAAAGTCCGTCATCTAAATAGGGATTAGGCATAGCGCCAGCGCAACTGCTTTTAAAGGGGATGAGAGCTGAGACTCTCATTGGTTTATTGCACGTTACGCCCAAAATACTCCCTTTACTCATTAAAAAGAATAGGACCAACCCTTTTTGACCATGCGCTCGGCGCACAAACCATTTTTTCCGTCGTTAAATTAGCAAAAGTGGATTCGGACACTAGTGGAATGATAACACCGACCCTCGTGGCCAGACAGACCGGCCCACCAAGAATTCTCCCGGGTCCTCCCTATGGCCAATCCGGGCCTGGTAAACACTGTAAAAAAGTCAATTCAACCTACTATTTTAAGTTGATATAACTTGATTCAAGTTGAAATTGTTTACCTTAATTTGTTAAAAATATATGTTGATCTGATATCATTTTTTACATGACAATGAAGCTACCCTGACTCAGAAAATCAATAGTATATGAACATATACTGTATCTATTAATAAAGCATATTTATTTTTAACAAATCTTTCATACCAGAACTTTAAAACCTTGGCTGTATTTGTGATCAGTCATTTTTACCTTAAACAGCTTAAATGTATAGCTGCATGTGTTGCTGAACTTCAAAGCCGCCTGGATCAAGTTTTATACCTCTCTATTTTTCTCTCTATTTGTTGACTTCTCTTTCTCTCTCTCTCTCTTTTCCTTGCAGGATTTCTGTGTAATTAGCATGTTGTTAATGGTCCGTACGATTAGAGCCTTTAGGATAGTGAGGTTTTACACATTGGCCCAATCTAATCACTAACAGGCCTGTGGAGTTGTTCATTTGAACCATGTGCAGACTGGGAGCTGTAAAGGAGGATACCTTAATAAACCATTTAATATTATTTGATTTGAGATGTATAAGTGTAAATGTATAAGCGTATATGTTTCTTTTTTGAGTTTTCAGTGAATACTGCTTTATCAAAACATACAGTGTTGGCCAAGATTATTCAAACACCTGACAGATCTGAAAATATTGACCTTTTTCTCTCCCAAACATGATTTGTGATATAATGATGGTTGCTTTGAGCATAATCAGATTTAATGAATCATACTGTTTTTATCTTTTAACTGTAATATTTGGTAAGTCCATTTTTGCAGCAATTACAGCAGCAGGTCTCTCTGGCTTAGTGTCAATGTATTTCCTCAGAAATTCATCAGTAATGTTATCCCATGCCTTCTGCAACTCATGCCAAATGCTTTCCTTTAAATGTACATGTGCAGATTATTTTCCAACTCGCCCCAAATTTGCTTGATGGGGTTGAGGTCCGGACTTTGAGGGAGCCAGTAAGGAAAATAACCTAAATCTCATTATGATGGCCTCTATTCTATGGTTTATACCATAATGATGACTTTGTAGATACAATGGTGGCCATCACAAGGAGATTTAGGTCATTTTCCTTAATGGAAAATTCAACATTACAGATGAAGTAATATATATAGGAAATATATTGACACTATGCCAGAAACATATGCCAGAAACATTTAAAATAGATTATAGACCGTTTCATCGGGCGCACGTGGAGTGACGCGATAAGCGCCTGGTCTGAACTTTACTTCCGGTTTCTGTATGTTTAATGGTCTGACTAGTTGCTGAAACAGAACTCTTAAACAAATACCTCGTCGAAAAAAATTCCTATGTAATCTACGTGTTGTTTATTTTGCTTGCTATATAAATAAACTACTTTAAAAGGACTTTGTTGTTTTTTATTCTTCGCAGAGTTTACCGGAAGTTACGTGAGGACCACGAAAGCCGCTTGTTTATGTTGTTACTGCTGAAACCGTCTATAAGTTTAATGGTTAAAAACATTACAATTTAAATCATCTGATATTTGTTGTGCTTAGAGCAACCGTCATTATGAAATGAAATCATGTTTTGGATGCAAATAAGGTCAATATTTTCAGATATGTTTAAATACAAACCTTCCTTAAGTATATATCATTTTAATTTTATCCTCCAAATATTAATATTATATGTTTGCTGTTGGGTAAACAGGTGAACACAATGAAATCACAAAACCATAACATCAAGAATCAAAAATAAATTCAGTGCATATTTTAACAAAACAGCTTTTAGGGAAAATGTGTTTTTCTCAAGGTTCATTATCATCCATGTTATACATTTATAAAATGTATTATTTATTTGCTACTTTGATATTTTCTAAATATTTTTGGGTTACCTACTTCATTTTGCTGCTTTTTAAAATTTATTTATTTGTGTTTCATAATTGTTTTACCATTTAAATTGATCTGAACAACCTAACAGGCAGTTTAATAGCAAGTTACATTGTGACAACTTACCCCGTATAGTGTGACAACATTATTGCAACAGGAGAACGTAAATTCTTATTTAAAATATAAATATTTATGCAATAAATACATATACAAAAAGTATTGATATATCATATAATCTGATATAATAGTTATTTTATCAATAATAATAGATAAATAAAATTATAATTACAAATAATTATAATTAAGTTTAACGAATAATATTTTTATTATCATGAGTTATAAGTAATACTAATTAAAACGTATTGCCTATAACAATTAGAAATAAAAATACTTTTTTTTAGAAATAAAAATTTATTTTTTAGAAATAAAAATAGTATTTTTCTTGAAAATAGGGGCAATCTTAGAATGCATGGAAATTACTAAAACATTTCATATACTGCAGATATATATATATCTGATAGATAGATAGATAGAT